>NW_024412416.1:10518757-10591033 GCF_014898765.1 Herpailurus yagouaroundi
TTTTTTTAATTAAAAAAAAAAAATTAAAAAAAAAATAAAGTAGGCCAGGAACCAGAATGAGGTGAGTGAGGGACTCATACTGGGCACCAAACTTAAGGGGCTCTGTAAACTCAGCCATCAAGATAAATAATATTTTAGTGAAATGTTTATTTAAAAAAAATAAGAATTCATGCAAAAAATGTACACTGAACAAAATATCCAAATTTTGAATAAAGCCAGGATCAGTAATAGTGCCCTGTTGAGCCATATTGGGGTCTGCACAAAAGGAAAAGCTGGAAATACTGATTTTTAATAATGAGAAATACAGAAAATAAATAATAAAAAGGAATGTAGCAAATAAATTTGAGATGAATTGCAGATCTAAATGTGAATGGTAAACAAGCAAACTTCTCAAAAGGAACATAAACTTCTTAATAAACTGAGAGTAGGCAAAAATTCCTTAGCACTAACTCAAAAGAAAAAAAATTTAAAAATTGAAGTATAATAATATAAGTACTTTTGCTCATCATAAGGTACCATTAAGAGGATGAAGAGGAGGGGTGCCTGGGTGGCTCAGTCGGTTGAACGTCAGACTTTGGCTCAGGTCATGATCTCAGGGTTTGTGGGTTCGAGTTTTGTGTTGGGCTCTGTGCTGACAGCTCAGAGCCTGGGGCCAGATTCAGAGTCTGTCTCCCTCTCTGCCCCCACCCCCACTTACGTTCTGTCTCTTTCTCTTTCTCAAAAATAAATAAACATTAAAAAAAATTTTTAAAAGAGGATGAAGAGGCAATTCAGGATGGGGAATATATTTGCAGTACGTATATCTCACACAAGAATCAAATGCTGAGTGTATTAAGAACTCCTACAAATGAAAATACAAAGACAGACAACCCAATAAAAACAGGAGCAAAGGACTTGAACTGATACTTGAAAAGTGTACATCTAAGTAACCAGTAAACATATGAAAAACAGCTCATTTTCATTACTTACCAGGGAAATGAAAATCAGGGCCACAATGTAATACCCGCACATACATGGAAATAATAATAATAATGATAATAATAATAATGCAGATAATGCCAAGTGTTGATGAGGATGTGGAATAACTTGGATTGTCTCACACTGCTGGTGGGAGGAAAAAAGGTCCGTCCCTCACGGCTCAGCAGTTCCAAGAGAAATTCACATATGTGTTAACCTAAAGACATGTACAAAGATATTCGACGCCATTAGTTTAGTGGGGAAATACTTGTTAAAGCCACAAGAAGATACTACTACATACCTATTAGAGGGTCTAAGAGATGTCTGTAAGAATGGACTATACCAAGTATAATAAGGATAAGAAAAAACAAACTCTTAGATATTCCTTCCTGGTGGAAATATAAAATGGTACAATCGGTTTGGAAAAAAATTTTTAAATTTCCTAAAAAGTTAAACATATACCTGCCACATAACCTGCTAATGGGTATTTACTCAAGAGAAGTGAAAGCATATGTCCATACAAAGACTTGTACAGGAATGTTCATAGCAACTTTATTTTCAATAGCCACAAACTGGAAACAACCTTAATGCATATCAGCAGTGAATAAGGGAAGCAAATTGTGGTATATCCTTACAATATAATACTATTCAGCAATAAAAAGGGGAAAAAACTGATGCACACAACATGGGTGGATCTCAAAATAATTCTGCTGAGTGAAAAGAGGCAGACAGAAAAGAATACATATTGTATATTTCCATTTATATAAAAGTCTAGAAAGTGCAAACTAAACCATAGTAAGAACAGGTCAGTGGTTGACTGTGGATTGGGATCAGTAGGAAGATGTGAGAGGGAGGGATTACAATGGCTCAGGAGGAAACTTTGTGGGTACTGAATGTTTTATGATCTTGACTTCAGTAGTAGTTTCATGTGTGTGTATTAAAATTTATCAGATTGTATATTTCACATATGTGCAGGTACATTAAGAATATCACAATGAAAGCAATTTAAAAACTACACAAAAGGCTCTGCTCTCAAGTTGATCATTGCAGAGAGCAGTAGATAGATAAACATACCATTATCTTGCACATATTTGGCTCAATTACAGAAGATTTTGGCAATGTGCAGAAGCAGGCCCATCCAGGAATGCCTTCTGTCTGGAAGAATCAGAAAGAATCCTTCTAGAGAGGGATGACTGGTGAAGTGTAGAGTTTTAAAGTAACGCAGTTTAAGACAGGGCTGGAGACGCACTTAGATACCAGATGGTGAAGGGCTTGTGTGCCATGTTAGGAAGATGTAAGTCAAGGAGAGAGGTAGGACCAATGAATATATTAACAATATTAATCCAATTTTTTGGAGGAGGACCAGTTTTCTCAGTAAGATTTATGATTCACAAATCTAATTATCAGTGTTGGGGGAGCGTAGGAGGGATAGGAAGATCCTGAACTCACCTTCTCCCACGGGCACACCAAAGCTACATGTGGAAGAATTCCTTCTGAAAAAGAACTGGAAATAGCTGAACTGCTCCCCTACAACAAAGAATAAAATGACCACATTTAGATGAGTAGGAGAGTAGAGATATGGTCTCACCAAAACCCCAACCCTGGTGTGCTGACCCACAATAGGGAGGGATCTCCAGAGTCCAGACTTTGTCCTGGAGAAGCAAGGGGTTTGTGCCCTACGTCAGGCACCTCAACCCTTGGGATGTACAGAGGAGCAATGAATTCTCAAATATCTGGCTTAGAAAACCAATAGGGATTACATCCAAGGGACCTAAAAAAGTGGTAGGGAATGTAGAGATACTTTTCAAAGGACTTGTGTGTGGTTTTACTGGCCATAGAACCCAGTGCAAAAGCAGTTCAAACACAGTTTGAAAAGCACCTGGACTACATGTGAAAGAGATTCATTTGCTAACCTTAAGGCATCGGTTGAAGGGGCAGAGGACAGTTAGAACTCTCTCCAGAGATGAGGCATTGGCCAGTGGCATTTTTGCACTCTCCTTCTGGTGCAGAAAGGTGTGCAGACACAGCACCCCCCCCCCCACTTCCTTGCTGGGGCTGAAGGGTACAAGTAATCTCAGCATTCTCCTGCTGTCCTTCTGGAGCTGGTGGGTGCCTGCAGACATGACACGTTTCTGCCTCACAGAAGGCTGATGAGCACACACAGCCAAGGCATTCTTCCACTCGCTAAGGCTGGTGGGCATGCCGGCACCCTGCACTCTCCAGATGCATTGCAAAAGCCTACAGGCATGTGCACACTCCACACAAAGGATGCCTATTGATGCCTGGCCCTGGTAGCCATGGGGGCTTGTGTTCATGGGCTCCATGGAACTGGAACAATTGGAAAGACAGTTCTTGTCAGACTCTCGCCCTCTGGGCACTGCACAGACAGTAGACTGAAACATCCAAAATCTTCCTGTGAAAAAGGCCTATTTACTTGTCTTGGAGTTTCAGCCTTACGGACGGGTTTCAGGTCTGCCACACACCTAGAGACTAGGAAGGAGCTCTCTTGGAATATAGGCAGGGAGACACCTTTCTTGAGCTCTCCCTGGCCTGGTGGTAGCTCACTGATACCTCACAGAAAGGAGCTTATATACCCATCTGGAGCCCTGAGTTTTGCAACTGTCACCCAGTGGGTGCCTCCAGATCTCCTGGTCTGGAAGCCAGCAGGGTTTATGATTGTGGCCCCACAGGATTGTATATATTTGCACACCCTCCACAACAGGGACCTATCAAGAATAAATCAGGATGGGTGGACAATCACAAATGTTTGGGAGACAACCAAGAGCTAGGGCAGGTTGAACAATAGGTTTTACCACTTATGGAAGGCCAATCTCTCAAGACTGGAAAGGTAGCTCTTTTGTCTGATACATAGAAACAAACAGAGAGCATCAAGAAAATGAATACACAGAGGAATATGTTCCAAACAAAAAAATAAGATAAAACCTCAGAAAAATACCTCAATGAAATGGAAATAAATAACCCACATGATATGGAATTCAAAATAATGGTCAGCAAGATGCTCACCAAGCTCAGGATAAGAATGAAAGAACACACTGAGAATTTCAACGAAGAGATAGAAGATATAAGAAAGTGCCAAACAGAAGTCACAAGCCTGAAGAATACAATAACTGAACAGAAAGATACAGCAGACTAGGTGAAGTAAAAGAGCAAATCAAGGATCTAGAATACAGAACATGGGAACTCACCACAACAGAGCAGTAAAAGAAAAACGAATTTAAAAAGTGAAGATAGCTTACAGGACCAATAGCACACCACCAAGAGTAATAACATTCACGTTATAGGGGTCCTAGAAGGAGAAGAGAGAGAAAAGGGTGGAAAACTTATTTGAAGAAACAATAGCTGAAAACTTCCCTGACTTAGAAAAGGAACAGACATCCCGGTCCAGGGGGCCCAGAGAGTCTCAAATAAAATGAACTCAAATAGAGCCACACCAAGAGGCAATATAATTAAAATGTCAAAAGTTAAAGACAAAGAGAAAATATTAAAAGCGGCAAGAGAAAACCAACTTGTTGTACACATGGGAACCCCAATAAGTCTGTCAGCAAAATTTTCAGCAGAAACTTTACAGGCCAAGGGAAAAGTAGCATGGTCAAAGGGCTGAAAGGAAAACAAAAAAATTTAAACCAAGGATATTCTAACTGGCAAAATTATCATTTAGATTTAAAGGTGAAATAAAGAGTTTTTCAGACATGCAAAAATTAAAGGAATTCATCACCACCGAACTGCCCTTACAAGAAATGTCAAAGGGATTTTTTAAGCTGAAAAAAAAAAGGGTCCTGATTAGTAACAAAAAATATATGAAAGGGAAAAGACCAATGTTTAAAGTAAATATATAGTAAAAGTAGTGGGTTTATCACTTATAAAACTAGTTGAAGATTAAAAGACAAAAGTATTAAAGTTAACCATAACTAAAATAATTAATTAAAGGGCACAAAAATTAAAAAGATGTAAAATGAGAAATCAAAAACAAAATATGTTGTGGGGAGTAATTTTCTACCTACTTAAACAACTTAAAGTGGATGTTTTACACACACACATATGTTACATATATATATGTATATATATATATATATGTCGAGATAGATATTACATATATATGGTGTTGCATATGTGTATATATATACACACATATATATGTGATATATGTTATATGTTAAATAATGTTAATATATATATGTTATATATAATCTTAATGTTATTATATATATAATGTTATGTATATAAAATGATGTATGTGAACTTCTTGATAACCATAAAACAAAAACCTATAATAGATGCACAAAAGATAATAAGAAAGGAATCCAAATATAACAGTAAAGAAAGTCATCAAACCATGTGGGAAGAGGACAAGAGAAGAAAGGAGCAGAAAGGAACTACAAAAACAGCCAGAAAAGAGTAAACAGAATGGCAATAAGTTCAAACCTACCAATAATCACTCTAAATATAAAGGGACTAAAATAAAACATATAGTGGCTAATGGATTAAGAAACAAGACTCATCTATATGCTGCCTACAAGACACTCTATTCAGATGTACACGTATACACAAACTGAAAGCAAAGGGATGAAAAAATATATTCCACGCAAGTGAAAACAAAAGGAAGCTGGTGTATCTATACTCATATCGGACAAAACAGACTTTAAAACAAAGACTGTAACAACAGATAATGAAGGGCATTACATAATGATAGAAGGTCAATCCAACAAGAAGGTATAACACTTATAAATACATATTCACCTAACGCAGAAGTACTTAAAATATACAAAGCAAATATTAACAGACCTAAAAGGAGAAATTGGCAGCAGTACAATAAGAGTGGGGGAATTTAATACCCCACTTACATCAATGAATAGATTTTCCAGACAGAAAATCAATAAGGGAATTTGGGCTTAAATGACACATTAGACCAGACGGCCTTAATAGATACATACAACATTCCATCCAATGTGTAGCAGAATACACATTCTTTTCAAGTTCACATAGAACATGCTCCAGAATAGATCACATGTTAGACCACAAAACAAGCCTCAATAAGTTTAAGAAACTTAAAATCATATCAAGCATCTTTTCTGACCACAATGGTATGAAGTAAGAAAGCAATTCCCCCCTCCAAAAAAAAACACCCCAAAAACAGAAAAAATCACAACATAGGTGTAGATTAAACATGCTACTGAACAACTATTGGGTAAATGAAGAAATCAAAGAAGAAATAAAAAAAAATACCTTGAGACAAATGAAAATGGACAAACATTTCAAAATCTATGGGGTGCAGTAAACGTGTTTCTAAGAGGGAAGTTCATAGTGATACAAGCCTTCATGAAGAAACACGGAAAATCTCAAATAAGGAATCTAACTTTACATCTAAAGGAATTAGAAAACAAACAAACCAACAAAGCCCCAAATTAACAGAAGAAAATTAATAATAAAGATCTGCAGAAATAACCACATTGGAGAATAAAAAGACAATAGGAAGGATCAATGAAACTAAGAACTGGTTCTTTGAAAAGATAAACAAAATGATAAATCTTTAGCTAGGCTCACCAAATAAAAAAAAAAGAGAGAGCTTAAATAAATAAAATCAGAAATGAAAAAGAAGTCAACAGTTACCACAGAAGTACAAAGGATTATAACAGGCTGCTATGAACAATTACATGCCAACAAATTGGAAGACATGGATAAATTCCAAGAAATATACAATCTTCCAAGACCAGGTCATGAAGAAATAGAAAATCAGAATAAACCAATTACTAGTAAGGAGGCTGAATCAGAATCAAAAATCTCTCAACAAATAAAAGTCCAAGACCAGATGGCTTCACTGGTGAATTTTACTGAACATTCAAAAAAAATTTAATACCTATCCTTCTCAAACTCTTTCAAAAAATTGAAGAGGAAAGAAAACTTCCAAACTCATTTTATGAGGCCAGCATCACCGTGATGCCAAAACCAGACAAAGACATCACACACACAAAAAATTATAGGCCAGTATTCCTGATGCAGGCCCAAATCCCCTAACCATAGGTGTGAAATCCTCAAAACCATTACAAAAGCAGTTACACCACAAAAAATCATAGGCCAATATCCCTTGAAAAGAAATGCAAAAATCCTCAGCAAAATATTAGTAAACCAAATTTAGTAATATTAGTAATATATTAAAAGGATCATACACCTTGATCAGGTGAGATTTATTACAGTGATGCAAAGATAGCTTAACATACACAAATCAATAAATGGAGACACAATATTAACAAAATGAAAAATAAAAATCATATTATCATCCTAATAGATGTAGAAAAGTATTTGACAAGATTCAAAACCCAGGTATGGTAAATGCTCTCAACAAAGTGGGCATAGAGGGAATGTACTTCAACATAATAAAGGCCACATATGACAAGCCCACAGCTAATATCATACTCAATGGTGAAAAGCTGAAAGCTTTTCCTCTAAGATCAGGAACAAGACCAGGATGCCCATTATCCCCACTTTTATTCAACATAGTATTTTGTTTTAGAGAGAAAGAGAGGAGATAGGAGAGGGGCAGAGGGGGAGAAAGAGAGAGAGAGAGAGACAGAGAGAGAATCCCAAGCAGGCTCCAAGTTCAGCGTGGAGCCAGAGATCAACCCCTGAGCCGAAATCAAGAGTCTGATACTTAATTGACTGAGCCACTCAGGTGCCCCTATTCAACATAGTATTGGCAGTCCTAGCCACAGTAATTAGGCAAGAAAAATAAATAAAATAAAATTGGGAAGGAAGAAGCAAAACTGTCACTGTTTGCAGATGACATGATTTTATATATAGAAAACCCTAAAGAGCCCACCACATAACTGTTGGAACTAATAAACTAATTCAGTAAAATGCAGGGTATAAATAAATATACAAAAATTGTTTGCATTTCTATACGCTAACATGGGACTAACAGAAAGAGACATTTAGGAACCAACCCCATTTACCATTGCATCAAAAAGAATAAAATATCAAGGACTAAATTTAACCAAGGAGATAAAAGACCTGTATACTGAAAACTATAAGATATTAATGAACAAAATTGAAGAAGACACAAATAAATGGAAAGCTATTCCATGCTCATGGAATGTTGAAATTATTATTGTTACAATGTCTACATTATCCAAAGAATTATACAGATTCAGTGCAGTCCCTGTCAAAATTCCAATGGCAGTTTTCACAGAAATAGAACAATCTTAGAATTTATTCAGAATCATAACTGAATTATAGTCCGTGTGTGTGTGTGTGTGGGTGTGTGTATAAATGAAATCTTAGCCTTTCATAAAATCTTTAATCTTCCAAAAACTCCTTCAAAGACAATAAAATCTTACCATTTGGGGCAACATGGATGGACTTGAGAGTAGTATGCTAATGAAATAAGTCAGAGAAAGACAAATGCCATATGATTTTACTTACATGTGAAATCTAAAAAACAAACAAATAAATAAACAAAATCAAACAAAACTGGTCAATACAGAGAACAGAATGGTGACTGTACCAGAAGGGAAGGGGGTTGAGGGGATGGGGCTCGAGAAGTATGAACTTCCAGTCATAAAATAAATAAGTTATGGAGATGTTATCATGCAGCATAGTGACTATACTCAATAATGTACTCACGCATACTTGGAAGATGTCAGGAGAGTAAATCCTAAATGTGAGCATTGTATGGGAAGAGAGAGTAACTGGATTTATTTTGATCACTTCACAACAATTACAGATACTGAATCACTATGTTGTACACCTAAAACTAGTATAATATTATATGTCAATTATACCTGAATTAAAAATGTAAAAGAAATAAAGACCAATGGGCCTTGACTGAATTAATAACCTTGTTCATTTGCCCTCCACTCGTATTACTGACTGCATGCCCTAAAAAAAAGCACAAATATGAGTGTACTGGTTCCATTTCTCATGGATCTCTAGTGTTTACACCAGTCAGGACCAATAATTTGTCTTTGTCTTTTTGCATTATGTATTTCAAGTTACTTTGAATGTAAGTAAAACGTATTTCTCTCCTTAACAGGATAAGTTAAATTTTTCTCCTAAGCTTGGGCTAAATAATGTATTGTGATGAAATCAATTTGCTTAAAGGTCCAGGGAAAGGGCTTTTGTGGTAACATTCCCAAACTATTATGGTGAGGATCCCAAGTTAATTTTGCCTTCAGATGGCTTTTAAGTTGGATGAGTAGGAGAAGAAGGAGAGGAAGCAGCAGTAAGAAAAGCAGAGGAGGAGGAGGAGGGGAAGGGAGTCAATTGAGAGTTATGTGAAACCCCATCATTAAATGCTTAATAAATAATTTAATAAAATTGCTATCAAAGCCCTTTCTGGAATGTTTATTGGAATCTCTTTTTTAATGCATTTGTCCTGGATTTGTAATTGCAAAATAGCCAGAAGGAGATTTACTCTTTTTGGTTTTCATTCTGTATTATTCTCTCCAGAGTACAAATAAATCCGGCATATGGATTTTATTTTTTAAAGCCTCAGAAAGAAAATAAATTTGTTGGTGTTGCTAAAGGGAACAGGTTCTGACTCTCAATGTGTTAAAACAGCCAGGATTTTTTAGTACCTCTATTATCTTATTTGTCTTTTTGTTTAGTCCCCACAACAAGCCTACTAAGTAATTTTTGTTACACTTATTTAGAGATGAAGGCAATGGAGGGGTAGAGATTACCTAGACTGCTCAAAACTAAATAGTTAACAATTAGGATCTACCAGCTCTGCTAACTTAAACCTGGGTCGGTTGTATTCAAAGCCCATGCTATTTACTTCACTTCATATTTACTCAGGTAGGTTTTGTATATTAGCGATTTTTTTAAATGTTTATTTATTTTGAGAGAGAGAGAGAGAGAGAGAGAGAGAGAGAGAGAGAAGCACAAGCAGGGGGAGGGAAGAGAGAGAGGGAGAGAGAGAATCCCAAGCAGGCTCCATGCTCTCAGCACAGAGAGCCTGGAACTCACAAAACATGAGATCATGACGTGAGCAGAAACCGAGTCAGGCACTTAACTGACTGAGCCACCCAGGTACCCCAAGAGATTTTTTAAGTATAGATGATACAGCCTTCATGTTAACCACTCAAATTATTATTATTATTATTATTATTATTATTATTATTATTATTGGAGGACAATTTGGTGACATCTCCTGTCCTTTTTTTTAACTTGTTTTAGTTTTTATTTTTCTAAATTTACATCCAGTTAACTAGCATATAGTGCAACAATGATTTCAGGAGTGGATTCCTTAATGCCCCTTACCCATTTAGTCCATCCCCCCTCCCACAACCCCTCCCATAACCCTCAGTTTGTTGTCCATATTTATGAGTCTCTTCTGTTTTGTCCCCCTCCCTGTTTTTATATTATTTTGTTTCCCTTCCCTTATGTTCATCTGTTTTGTCTCTTAAAGTCCTCATATGAGTGAAGTCATATGATTTTTGTCTTTCTCTGATTGACTAATTTCACTTAGCATAATACCCTCCAGTTCCATCCACATAGTTGCAAATGGCAAGATTTCATTCTTTTTGATTGCCAAGTAATACTCCTACACACACACACACACACACACACACACACACACACACACACACACCGCATCTTCTTTATCCATTCATTCATTGATGGACATTTGGGCTCTTTCCATACTTTGGCTATTGTGGATAGTTCTGTTATAAACATTGGGGTGTATGTACTCCTTCAAAACAGCACACCTGTATCCCGTGGATAAATGCCTAGTAGTGCAATTGCTGGGTCATAGGGTAGTTCTATTTTTAGTTTTTTGAGGAACCTCCATACTGTTTTCCAGAGTGGCTGCACCAGCTTGCATTCCCCACCCCAATTTTTTTTTAAATAGAAAATGGACCTAATTTTCAGACTATGTTTTCTACGCTCCACATTCTTTTTCCCCTACATGTACTCAACCTTTATAAATGATTAGCTGGAGGGAAAAATTAAGGGATTTATCTTGTCTCCTCCCTGGATGCCCCCCATCCCCCACTGTTATGTATCAGTTTGAGATGGTTTTGCTCCAACTTGCCTTTTTTCATCTCACAGTGAATGATACAAGGATAACCTAAGTGAGCTAATCAGAGTCTATCCACAGGATTTTTGTGACTGTATCTAAGAAAAAAAGCTCTCTTTTTTTCTTGATTCTTTTTTTTAATTTGTAAAAGTCAGCAGCTTTCCTCAGGTGGTGAGAGAATGAAGGTGATGGTCCGAGAGAAGTGGATATAGGGAAATAGCAGAGCCCCTGAACTCTTAATTTTCCAGGCTTCAATTGTTTTAAGGGCCAAATTCATCCCTCCCCTTACCACAATTTACTTCTTCAGTTGTACCTGGGATCTTGAGAGTCTGGCGATCTTTTTAGTCAATGTGAGCCCAAGATGATTTTCTGTAACTTGTCACCAAAAGTCTTAACGGATGCAAGCCCATCAGCAGAGCAGTGTTTCTGTTATCATTTTAAAGTTGGGTTGACAATTCTGGCCCACAAAAAGGATAAGCGGCTGTGAAATAACACTCAGGCATTTTCAAAAATATTAAAATAAGTGGTATTTAAAAGGTCTATCTAAACAGTGTTTCCAAAAGGTAATACTTATCACAATTGGATTTTAAAGACACAAACACTTGGATATAACTAGTAACTTTTACATCTATCTTAATTATTCATCAGTACTAACTAGTTCTAGTCCCAGGTTTTGGTTACAAATTTTTTAACCAGATCAATATGCCTCATTTAAGCAGGAAATATGTCATTAAAAGGACAGTGCAGGCATTTCTGTAGCAGTAATGGTGGCATAGCTTGGGTGGGACAGTCCTCTTCTCTCAGTAACAATGACAAACTCTGGATAAAAAGAAAAAAAACACCCCTATTTGAAACCACTAGGGTATCTAAAAGGAGGCAGGAACTTGAGGGAATCAAACATTTGGAAGAAGGAAACCAAATTCGATGAACTCTCCATTTACATAGTTTTTCCATGAAGGCACACACTCTAATCCCCAGGGCCTGGGGGTAGCTAGAACTCAAGCAGAAAGGTATAGTTTTATTGGTTTCATGTTTCAAAGAACTGAACTTGAGGCTAAGAGGACTGCTATGAATTAAGGGGGAAAAAAGGAGGGATCTCTAGAGGGTAAAATCCCTAAATATGTACATAAACTTCCATTGAATCTTTAACTGCATGTGTATAGGAGAGGCTTCATGTGGCAGAGAAGAAAGAAAAAGCTGAAGTTTTAAAATCAGAGCAGAGATTTCAGCTGCTGTCTATTGTAGGGGAGGCATTTTGAAGTTTGGATCCATCCGGGTAAAAGGATTTGATAAACAACTTAAGCTTTCTATTCAAACCCCAAAGAGAAATTCCCTAAGAGTGAATGCTCTTTCCCAGGTCTATGGATTCTTTCTAAGACTGAGGAAGGGTGCCTGGATAGCTTAGGTGGTTAAGCATCTGACTTTGGCTTAGGTCATGATCTGATGGTTCACGGGTTTGAACCCCGTCTTGGGCTCGGTGCTGACAGCTCAGAGCTTGGAGTCTGCTTCAGATTCTGTGTCTCCTTCTCTTTCTGCCCCTCCCCTGCTTGTGCTCATTCTCTCTGTCTCTCAAAAATAAGTAAATGTTAAAGAAAATTTTTTTAAATAATGAGGAAAAATCCTAAGCAGAGTCAGCATAGAAAATATAATACCAAGGCTCAACTAATTCAAGATTATCATGCAGTAGTTAAACTTCTGGCTAGATAGACATTTCTTCCACAATATCCAGTATACAATAATTTAAAGAAAAAACATATATAAAAAGAAACTGAAAACTGTGACTCATAGTCAAGAGTCAAAGTAGCCAAAGGGAACAGAAATCAAGGTGATATACATTATTATAGGTCATATAAATATATTTAGGGACTTAAAGGGTAAAACTGTCATAATGAGTGCACTGATGGGGCATTTCAACAGAAAAAATAAAACTATAAAAACAAATAACTAAATGGATATTTTGAAATTAAATAATACATTTAAAAATAACCTATAGATTAAAGTAAAAACAACATTAAAAACGATTTTAAACTGAATGAAAATGAAAATGAAATATGTGCAATTATGGGATGTGGACAAAGCAGCACTAAGAAGGAAGTTTACAGTTTTTTCATGTTCATTTTATTTTTGAGAGACAGAGAGACAGAGCCTGAGTGGGGGAGGGGCAAAGAGAGAGGGAGACACAGAATCCAAAGCAGGCTCCAGGCTCTGAGCTGTCAGCACAGAGCCCGATGCAGGGCTCAAACTCACAAACTGTGAGATCCTGACCTGAGCTGAAGTCGGCCACTTAACTGATGGAGCCACCCAGGCACCTGGGAATTTTATAGTTTTAAATGCTTATATTAAGTAGTAAGAAAGTTTTAAAATAAATGACCTAAATTTTCATTTAAAAGAGTTTGAAAAAAAATGAGCAAAGTAAGTAAGAAGAAATTGAAAAAGGTAAACAAAAATAAATAAAGTAAGAAATAAACAATAGAAAAAACTAACAAATGCACAAGTCATTTATTTGTAAAGATTAATAAAATTGATAAACCCAAGAGAAACATAGAAAAAACACCAATGAAAGCATCCTTAAGAATGAGGAGGAGAGATCTTCTAAAGAAAGAGAAAGTGAATTCCAGACAGAGGGAACCACTTGTACCAAGGTATGAAAATGTTCAGATAGGTGTCAGTTGTTTGGCGTCTGTGGAAAGGGTAAGAAGAGGAAGGTCTCCAGTAGTGAGGACACAGGCCAGGAAGTGCCCCTTTAAAACATGACATAAATTCTGGGTTGGCAGTAATCTTCAAATAAGAATATGAAGGGTTTGACACCATATTCTTACTCAGTATGTAACCAATGATTCAAAAAGTTCTTGAAGCAAATGTAGAACTGAGAAATAATTGCCCAACTTGTAAAACTTAACAGAAGTGAAAGGAAAAAGGCCTCATCTCTAATGTAATTCTCAGACTTCAGACTGCACGCTCCATTCAGACAGAAAGAAATCATTCTTACTGTCTTCTAGGGAGAAATACATTTCATATTCTCTCACTGCCCCCTCCCCAACTAAGACCGAATACGTAGGATTACTAGGCTTTGTTTCCACCTTCTTTTTTCGTTTTGAAGATGTTCTAGAGATGGTAGGAAGCATCCCTGGCTCTCACCAGGCCCCAGAGGGGTCTCACCCCAGGGCTGATTGATATAACATGTTCAATGACTGGAGGGTAACTTGTGCTCTGTGCAATATCAGTATGCAGCACGCGTTCATTACATGTTCAACACAAACAACATCAAAAGGGAGTGTTCTCTTTCACGATGTTGATATAAATCTTGTGGATCAGTTTGGGGATTTCAAGGGATGTTCCCCTAAACCACACGTTCTTGGGAAAGCAGCAAATATGTGTGTAGCTCAATAGCAAGATGTTTGAGCCAAAGGGTTGCATTTCCTTGGTTCCATTGAAATTTCACATAGATACGTATATTATTCTCTTGAGGAGAAAGGGGGTCAGCAGGCAGTATAGTAAAATCAAAGAACGTTAGATTTCAAAGAAAACTTAATGTTCACCTTATCTGCATATCATTTTACAAATGGGAACAATGCTTTGTTCAAAGTTCATGCAGCTGGTAAAAAATAGCCCCAGAACCAAGGTCTGTTGACTCATGATCTTTCCTGTAGCTTAGCAAAACTTTATTTTTACTAATACCTCATCCAAATTACTCACAATATTATTATTATTATTATTAACTCCCCATACTTAGATGTACTTACCTACTTACTTTTGTTGTTGTTGTTATTACTGTTTCCTGCATGGTGCTCCTAAGTTAGTTTAATTTTTTTCTGATCCAAGTATATATCCTTAAGTTAGAGTTCTATAAGTAAGGATCTATTGATGGTAAACTTTATCAAAATGTGCATGGAAATATCTTCATTTCATCTTGATTATTAAAAAAATTGTTTAACTGTGTATGGAATTTTGAGTATAAAATTTTAGGTGGCTATAAAAGATCTTTTACTTTCAGCATTTTAAAAACATTATTTCATTGCCTTCTGGTCTTTATTATCGCTGCTGAGAAGTTGCTATTATTCTAATCGTAGCTCTTTTGTACAGAACTGTCTTTTCCCTTTGGCTATTTTATTTTTTATTTTTTTAAGTGTATTTATTTATTTTTAGAGAGCCAGAGAGAGCAAGAAGGGAGGGGCAGAGAGAGAGAGAAAGAGAGAGAATCTCACACAGGCTCCACACTGTCAGCACAGAGCCCAATGCAGAGCATGAACTCATGAACTGTGAGATCATGACCCAAGCCAAAGCCAAGAGTCAGATGCTTAACCAACTGATCACCCAGATGCTCATCCCTTTGGTTATTTTTAAGATTATATTTTTATCTTGGGGCTTTGCAGTTTCACTATTATGTATCTAAATAATGATTTTTATTTTTCTTCATCCTGCTTGGGAGTCAGCGTATTTTGTCAAACTGAGTGTTCATATATTTTATCAATTATGGAAATTTTAAGATATGACCATCCAGGGGCGCCTGGGTGGCGCAGTCGGTTAAGCGTCCGACTTTAGCCAGGTCACGATCTCGCGGTCCGTGAGTTCGAGCCCCGCGTCGGGCTCCGGGCTGATGGCTCAGAGCCTGGAGCCTGTTTCCAATTCTGTGTCTCCCTCTCTCTCTGCCCCTCCCCCATTCATGCTCTGTCTCTCTCTGTCCCAAATAAATAAACATTGAAAAAAAAAATATATGACCATCCAATGTTACTTTTATCTTTTCTATATACTCTTGTTATTTTCCTGTTACTATTTTAAGATATTTTCCATTCTATAGAAATGAAACTTTTCATTCTATCTTTCATGTCTCTCTAAAACTTTCACACATCCTGTTTCTTTATTTTCTTCCCAATTCTAGCTTCCAGTGCTGTAATCCTCTCTTCAGCTGTGTCTATTATGCAATTATGTTTCTCTACTGAGCTTAATCTCAGTAACTATGTTTTAATGTCTAGAAACGTCATTTGTTTCATTTTCAAAATTTCCTGATCATTTTTACTGTCTTCTTCTTTCACTGTGATTTATCCTTCTTGTATATCTTTAATAATTTTAAACATACATATTTTAGTAATATCTTATTGAATTTAGTTCTATGAATTTAGATTCTTGGGGTGCCAATTTTTCTAATATTGTACCTACCATCTTCTTGGGTTTGTTTTCTTATGTGTTTTCTAATTTTTCATTATGAGCTCACTTTCACTGGGAAGAATGAATAATTCTGTGAAAATGAAATGCAATCATATTTGAGGCAGTGTTGCTAAGGTGTGGTTCTACATTTGCTTGTACCGGATAATTTGGGAATTTTCCCATTACATAACCAGGTTTTATGTCTAGCTCTCGGCATTGGTATTTGTACACCACAGAAACTAAAATCTTTGGAAGTGCAGAAAAATTTCATTTAGATTTTATTCTAGAAAAGGATTATAGCTAGTAAGGTAGGGCAGGTGAGTTGCTTTTCTAAGCTTTTCTTTTTTTTCTAAGCTTTTCTAAGGATATGGAGATCTACCAGATGCCATTTCTAGTGCTTTTGCATGGAAAACTGAACTTAGTATCCGGCATGTGAAATTTCGAAAATTCTAAAAGGGAGAGAATCTCATCCTGGCCAAAATGAACCTCCCTTCCAACACTGACAACAAGTAGCAGCTTGTATTCCAAAGGACGTAGAGCTGGAAAATTCACGTTCTGTACTTAACACTCCCAAAATGTTCAAGCTGCTCTTTCCTTCTTTGAAAACCGAGTGCACAAGACATCCTTAAATATGGTTAGCATCATGGACTTCTAAGTTTTATCTTCCTGCTACATTACAGGCTGGCTTCCTGCAGATACACATGGCTTCCAGGAAGTACATCTCAGGTGGGATCAGATGCAGATAGTTTGTGGCTCTCATAGCAAGGGACTGATCTGAAAGCTCAGGACTGGGTTCTGTTGGTACTCGTTTGATTTTAAGGATGAGAACAACGGTGACTAACATTGAGATTATTATGATTCACATGGGCCAGACAATATGTAATTTTTACATTACATCAATTATGTCACTTAATCATTCCAAATCCCCTAAGTCCTCTACTTTATCAATCAGAAAAGTGTAACTTGGGGAATTTAAAACTTGCACATGGTCATGGACTTCAGGGAATTGGGATTTGAGTTCAGGAGATCTGATTCCTGCATCACACTCTTAAGCTCAATGCATTTTGCTGCTACTGCTATTGATACCTGTTTTTCTAGCACGTAATGGAGACAAAACAATTTTTAAAGCAACAAACAGCTGCATCCAGAGCTGTTCCAGCACTTGAAGCATAATTATCAAACACAATAGTGTTCTACGGCCATTTCAATTTCAACACTTCTCCTATTTCCCTATGAACCACCAAAATGTTCCCCCAGTGTCACTAATTAGGTATATGTATTTTCCAGATCGCGCTTGCTCCCAGAGGCAGCTTGAAAATCCTTTGTTGGTTATTGTGTCCTGAGTTTCACTTTGAAAAGAATGGTTTCCATAATGCTTTTTAGTTACAAAAATTTTAAATAAGATTGAAAGGAGATAGGTAGTATTTTGGCAGTTGTTAGCCCTCCTAGAATTTGTCAGGGCAGAGTAAGCAACAGGTATTAACTACTTTTTTAGTCATTCAGCTTCCTCCAAATCTAAGTGTCACCTCCCCAATATCCCCATATTTTCTTCATCTGCTCAACCTTGTGTGCTGGCCTGGGTGACAGTTAACGGTGTGCCAGGAACGGCAGCTGATGCAACTCCTAAGAGAAAATAGTGGGGTTTTTTTCCAGCAAAAGCAAAAGAAAACAAAGTAAATTCCATCTTCTGAAAATATTTTTTCTATCGTAAAAGCACATTATTACTCAAAATTTGGAAAATAGAAAGAAGGAAGAAAACTCTACTCCAGTTTTACCAGCCAAGACAATCATTGTTAACAGATTTGTGTATTTCCACCTTATCTTTTTTTTTTTTTAAATTTTTCTAAACGTTTATTTATTCTTGAGAGAGAGAGAGAGAGCAGAGGAGGGGCAGAGAGAGAGGGAGATATAGAACTGAAGTAGGATCCAGGCTCTGAGCTATCAGCACAGGGCCCAAGGAGGGGCTCAAACTCACAGACTGTGAGATCATGACCTAAGCCGAAGTCGATGCTTAACTGACTGAGCCACCTTGTCTCTTTTATTTGTATAGTTTTGCCCTTTTGGTTTTGATAGTTAGGATCATACCATAGAATCAAATATCTTCAGGTTTTTGTTTTTCCTGATATTGTAACAAGTGCTTCTCCAAACGCTGTCTCTATGGAGACACACATGCTCCCCATGTTTAGTGTGGGTGGTTCCTGAATTGGGGGTGCCAAACGTTTACTGCTATATAGAGTCCTTAATCAGTAGACCCCCATGGAGATGTGTTTTCTGGAAGGTGAGCCTGGAAAGTACCTTTCTGTTCTCTTCACATCTTCTCTTGGACTCTTAAAACGCCTCCTGCCAAGATTTCTTCTGGTTGCCTTCATCTAAGTTTTGGTTAATCCTAATGGATACCAGTGTTGTATAACACTGCACTTTATAATGGCAAAGGACCCTCACCAACTCTTAACTGCCTGCTAATCTTTTGTAAACCAATTTCTTGAAGTTATCTTGAGTCATTGTGAAATAAATATTTTGACATGCTGGACAGTAGGCTTCATTTTCACTCATTCCTTCCTAGGCTCTGCACTATCATTTAATTACATTCTATTGGCTGTTAGGGGTCAGAACTCTTTATCAGAACTCAAAATAGTTATCAGAAGGAGAGGCCACTGAAGAATAAACCAGATGATCTTAGCAATCACTCAGGTTAGGGGAATGGCATTCAATGGCCAGGGTCTCATCTGCTTACATAGGTTTAATAGCAGTTAAAACATTAGTAGTGTTAATATATGTTTCTCCCATGTTTTAATTGCTATTGAACCTATACAAGCAGATGAGACCCTGGCCAGTGAGTGCCATTGTGTGTGGAGAGAGAGAGAAGGCAAGAGAAATATTACAGAGATAAATAGCATTATGACCAGTCAGCCCTTCAACAACATAAGTGCAGTCCAACTTTAAAAAGAGTTTCCTTGCATCACATTCTAAGCTCCTTGATGTGTTTATATCTGTGCCCTTCATAGTGCTAAGCAGAATGCCTTCACATACATGCTCAGTGAGTATTTCCTCTCACCCCTCTGAAAGTCTTTCAGTTGGATCACTCATGGCTGCTGGAGTAAAAGTACCCACCCAAAGGAACAGGGAGGCACAATGAGGCCTTTATGAATGCCATTTGCCACATCCCTGGGCTGGATATAACATCATCCAGTTTTCTGTGACCAAATTGCTGATGCCTTTGAAGTTTCAGGAATCCACTGGGAGTCTTGGAACATATTCCCCATGGGTAAGGTGGGGGGGCACTGAAGACATATATAGTCCATAATAATCCATATATAGTCCATAATATATTATACATAATAATCACATAGTTGTAAATAGTGGGTACATAATAGCCACATATATCATACAAATAGCATAAATATTGTAACTAATGTTTTCTTGATATCTCACAGCCTGTAAAGAACTTGTTTGTTTGTTTGTTTGTTTGTTTGTTTGTTTGTTTTGATACAACTCTAGGAAGGCATGGAAGGAATACTTAACATTTTGCATGAGTTGAAATAGCTGAGAGAAATATATAATATGATGAATGACAGAATCACATTTAAAACAATATTGGCACCTACCTCAACATCATAAAAGCCATATATGAAAAGCCCACAGCCAATATCATCCTCAATGGGGAAAAAGTGAGACCTTTCTCCATAAGGTCAGGAACACAACAGGGATGTCCACTCTCACCACTGTTGTTCAACATATTACTGGAAGTCCTAGTCCCAGCAATCAGACAAAAAAAAAAAAAAAAAAAAAAAAAAAAAAAAAAAGGGCATACAAATTGGTAAAGAAGTCAGACTTTCACTCTTCACAGATGACATGATACTCTACATAGAAAACATGAAAGACTCCATCAAAAAACTGCTAGAACTGATACATGAATTCAGCAAAGTTGCAGGATATAAAATCAATGTATAGAAATCAGTTGCATTTCTATACACCAATAATGAAACAGCAGAAATAGAAATCAAGGAATTGATCCCATTTACAATAGCACCAAAAAACCATAAGATACCTAGGAATAAACCTAACCAAAGAGGTAAAATATGTACACACTGAAAACTACAGAAAGCTTATGAAAGAAATTGAAGAAGACACAACGAAATGGAAAAACATTCCATGCTCATGGACTGGAAGAACAGATATTGTTAAAATGTTGATACTACACAAAGCAATATACACATTCAAAGCAATACCCATCAAAATAGCACCGACATTCTTCACAGAGCTAGAACAAACAATCCTAAAATTTGTATGGAACCAGAAAATACCCCAAATAGCCAAAGCAATGTTGAAAAAGCAAAGCAAATCTGAAGGCATCACAATTAAGGACTTTAAACTGTATTACAAAGCTGTAATCATCAAGACAGTATGGCACTAGGACAAGAACAGACACATGCCATCAATGGAACAGAATAGAGAACCCAGAAATGGACCCATAAGTGTATGGCCAACTAATCTTCAACAAAGCAGGAGAGAGTACCCAATGGAAAAAAGACAGTCTCTTCAGCAAATGCTGCTGGGAAAATTGGACAACATGCAGAACTATGAAACTGGACCACTGTCTTATACTATACAAAAAAAATAAACTCAAAATGGATGAAAGAGAGGAAACCATCAAAATCCTACAGTGCAAAACAGGCATCAACCTCTTTGACTTTGGCTGCAGCAACTTCTTACTAGATATGTCTCTGTAGGCAAGAGAAACAAAGGCAAAAATGAACTATTAGGACCTCATCAAGATAAAAAGCTTCTGCACAGCAAAGGAAACCATCTACAAAACTAAAAGGCAACTGATGGAGTGGGAGAAGATATTTGCAAATGACATATTGGATATTGGTTGGTATCCAAAATCTATAAAGAACTTACCAAACTCAACACCCAAAACAAACAAAAAATCCAGTGAAGAAATGGGCAGAAGACATGAATAGACACTTTTCCAAAGAAGACATCCAGATGGCTGATAGACACATGAAAAGATGCTTAACTTCACGTATCATCAGATAAATACAAATCAAAACCACAATGAGATCCCACCTCATATCTGTCAGAATGGCTAAAACTAACAACTCAGGAAACAACAGATATTGGTAAGGATGTGGTGGTGAAAGGGGAACTCTTTTGCACTGCTGGTGGGAAGGCAAACTGGTGCAGTCACTCTGGAAAACAATGGCGGTTCCTCAAAAAATTAAAAATAGAACTACCCTATGACCCAGCAATTGTACTGCCAGTTATTTAAAGGATACAAAAATGCTGATTTCAAGGCGGCACATGTACCCCGATATTTACAGCATCACTTTCAACAATAGCCAAATTATGGAAAGAGCCCAAATGTCCATCAACTGATGAATGGGTAAAGAATAGGTGATATATATATATATATATATATATACACACACACACACACACACACACACACACACACACACACATACACACACACACACACACACACACACACAAAATGGAATAGTGGAATATTACTTGGTGATCAAAAAAATGAAATCTAGCTATTTGCAACAATGTGGTTGAAAGTAGACTGTATTATGCAAAGCAAAATAAGTCAGAGAAAGACAAATATCATATGATTTCACTCATACATGGAATTTAAGAAACAAAGCAGATGAACATAGGAGAAGGGAAGGAAAAATAAGATGAAAACAGAGAAGGAGGCAATCCATAAGAGACTCTTAAATACAGAAAACAAACAGGGTTGCTGGCAGGATAGGTGGGCAGGGGGATGGGCTACATGGGTGATGGGCATTAAGGAGAGCACTTGTTAGGATGAGGGCACTTGTTGGGTTCTCCTCCTGAAACTGATACTACATTTTATGCTAACTAATTTGAATTTAAATAAATAAATTAAAAATCAATCAATCAAACAACCCAAGACTGGCAGGTAAAATGGTGAGCAGAAAAAGAAACAATTGGAAATAAAATGTAACTAGACCCAAGTAAAGTCCTATACTTAGGAGGGGGAAAAATTCAAAATTCTTCACCAGGATCCATTTATTCAAACCTTTATTGAGCATCTTTTATGTGCCACCCACTCTCATAGGCCTTGGAGGTCCAGCAGTAAACAGGATAAAAAAGAAAAAAGGTGGAAGAGATGCCCAGTGAACAAATAAGTGTGAACTATGATTTCAGGTAGAACTATGCATCTGCATTAAAGCAAGTCAAGCAAGGTGAGGGGTGGGGTCAGAAGGATGGGCCAGGGAGGTAGTGATTGAGTGGAGATCTGAGTGGACGTAGTGATCAAGGCAGGCGAGAGTCCTGGGCAAGGCCTCAGGGGAAGTGCCAGGGGCTGGGACAGGGTGGATGGAGTTGTAGGACGGATGGATGGCCAGTCTGGGGAGTGCAGTTAGAGAGCGCTGGAGGGAGGAGGGGCATTTGGGAAGAGAAGGAAGGCCTGGTAGGGGGACCCTAAGGAGTTTGGATTTTATTTTGGGTGTAAAGGGAATTTGGGGCAGTTTGGGACACAGCGGTGAGTTGATTTGACTTGTGGTTATAAAAGATGATCAACCTGGTTGTTCTGTAGGGCCTTAATGGTGGGTGGGCAAGCGTGGAAGCATTTAAATGAATTTCTCTTGACTTTTGTACAAAAGTGCTATGGACTGAATTGCGTCCTCCTCAAATTCATATGTTGAAGTCCTGACCTCCAACGTGACTGTATTTGGAGATGGAGCCTTCAACTAAGTAACTAAAGTTAGGGCCCTAATCTGATGGGATTAGTATCCTTGTAAAAAGAGAAAGAGAGACTAGAGAGTGTGCCCTTTCCCTCATGCACATAGAGAAAAGGCCATGTGAGGACAGGCAGGAAGGTGGCCGTCTGCAAGCCAGGAAGAGGGCTCTCACCGGGAACTGAATGGGCTGGCACCTTGATTTCAGACTTTCAGCCTCCAGAACTGAGAGAAAATAAATCTCTGTTGTGTAAACCACCTAATCTGTGATATTTTGCTTTGGCAGCCTGAGCATATAACACAAAAGCCTGGTATGAAAAGCACTTGGGAAGATTCTTTATTTGTTTTGTTTTGTTGACCCTACAACAATGCATGAGTAGTGCGGGCTGAACTGTCAGAATGGCTAAAGCAACTTTGACCTAGACCGTTGGTGTTTGTTTCCTTCTGGGAACAGGACAGAACCCTTGCATTCTGCACAGGTCAAATCGCATCTGAAATCCATACACACATCTGCATTTCAAGACAATGGGTAAGTGAAATATACCCATTACAGCAGGGGAGAGGGCTCTGGAAATTGCATTGTATGTGGAAAAATTCAAGGAACTAAGGATGTCCAAAATGGAGAGAAGAAACTTGGAAGTGAATAGAAATGCTTACCTTCAGGATTGGAAGGGTAGCACCATGGAGAGGAATTTTTAGACAATCAGATTTTGCCTATCAAAGGCCTCTCTCGCACAATTATTTAAAAATGGGAAACATTACCCCAGAAAGAAATGTTTCCTGTCCCTGGAAGTGACCATCTAGGGCCACAAAAATATCTGTTATGTGCCCAGGATAGTGGATTTCCTTTTCCTTGAGGGGTACTTTAGTACATTTGCATGGCAAAACATAAACCAGAAAAGCAAACTGTTTCAGCGAGGCTGGGCAATAAGGTCATATTTCGGAGATAACTATTCACATCTGAATATTATGCATGAAATCAAAGTACACTGCCAGGCTCCAAATGTGCTACATTCTTTATTCATTTGTGCAGTTCTTGACATGGAAAGTTTGCCCCCCAGGCAAACAAATATTCACATTATGGATTTTCATGCTGCTCTTCATATTTGTGAAGTAATGAGTCTGTTCCTTTTTTCAATATTGAAATCATTTTAGGAACAGAATACAAACAAATGAACTTCCATAAACAAAAAGGCATTCTCTTTATGATTATCAATGTAATGCATGTTCATAGTAGAAAATACAGAAAAAGTATGTAAAATAAAAAATAGTCACTCTGATTCCTATTTCTAAGAGACAATCATGGTTAACATTTTAGTGTGTTTAATGCCAGGCTTTTTACTATGTATAGCCCTATGCATGTTATAAACTACAACTATGCATACACCCACATCTCTCTCTCTCTCTTTTTTAATGTTTTATTTATTCTTGAGAGAGACAGAGACAGAGACAGAGCACAGGGGAGGGGCAGAGGGAGAGAGGGACACAGAATCCGAAGCAGGCTCCAGGCTCCAAGCTGTCAGCACAGAGCCTGACGCGGGGCTTGAACTCACAAGCCGTGAGATCACGACCTGAGCCGAAGTTGGACGTTTTGCCAACTGAGCCACCCAGGCGCCCCCACATATCTCTTTTTAAATTAAAATTGGGTCATATAATTTTCACAATACATAATACGTTATGAACAATGCCCTGTCATTAAACAATTTGAAACTGTGACTTTTTAATAGCCACATCGTATTCCATGCATGAATTTACCACAATCACAATAAATTTCAATATTTGCCCATTGAATATTTCCAGCATTGCCGACACTTCCCTGTTGTAGTGAACACTATCATCAGCATCCTTGTACAAATACCTCTGTATGCATCTTTGATTATATTAAGATAATTACAAAGGGTGGAATTAATGGGTCAGGGCATCTAATCTGCAAACTTCTTGATAAAAATTGTCTGTCAAATTGCCCTCTAGAAAGATTGTAGCGGTATATATTCCATTACGGGTACAGAAGGCATCCAATTTCCAGCACTTCCATCAACGCAAAACCTGTTTTTTAAAAATTAATTTTGCCACTTTTGACAAGCCAGAGTGTACTTTCAGTCCCATTACAATTTATTTGACGAGCAAGAATTATTTTTTCCCCTCTGTATAGTTATGTGACTTAACTTTTTTCTGCTGAGGGTTGTCTGTTCATGTACTTTGTTAATTTTTCTATTGGCATGTGTCTTTTTCCTGTTAATTTGTAAGGGCATTCCATAATGTAAAGAAATAAACCTTTGTAGTATTTGTCTTTTATTGAACTGGTCATTTTTCTCTCAATCTACTTTTCACCATCACTGACTTGCAGGGACATCACCATCCCTGACAAACAGGAAACCTGTTTGGTTAAAACTATGCATCTCTTCTGTGGAAAACAGTGTGGAGGTTCCTTAAAAAATTAAAAATAGATCCACCCTAGGACCCAGCAATAGCACTGCTAGGAATTTACCCAAGGGATACAGGAGTACTGATGCATAGGGGCACTTGTACCCCAATGTTTACAGCAGCACTTTCAACAATAGCCAAATTATGGAAAGAGCCTAATTGTCCATCAACTGATGAATGGATAAAGAAGATGTGGTTTATATACACAATGGAATACTATTTGGCAACGAGAAAGAATGAAATCTGGCCATTTGCAGCAACATGGATGGAACTGGAGGGTATTATGCTGAGTGAAATAAGCCAGGCAGAGAAAGACAGATACCATATGTTTTCACTCATCTGTGGATGTTGAGAAACTTAACATAAGACCGTGGGGGAGGGGAAGGGGAAAAAAAAGCTACAGAGAGGGAGGGAGGCAAACCATAAGAGACTCTTAAATGCAGAGAAAAAACTGAGGGTTGATGGGGGGTGGGGAAGAGGGAAAAAAATGGATGATGGGCATTGAGGAAGGCACTTATTGGGATGAGCGCTGGATGTTGTATGAAAACCAGCTTGTCAATAAATTATATTTTAAAAAAACTATGCATCTCTTCTTTTGCAGGTATTTTTCTGTTAAATGCTTAGAAAGTTCTTTCCAACCTTACAAATAGATAAATATTCAGGTATTTTTTATTCCAGTTTATGGCATTTAAAAACTTTTCACCCATTACATCTTTTAAATATACTGTGAGGTATAAATTAAACTTACTTATTTTCCCGAATGGTTAATCACTTGCCCCACATTATTTACTGAATCTTCTTTTCTCCTCAGCCACCTGAGATTCTACTCCAAATGTACCAGTTCGTACATTATTACTATACATTTATAATTACTGAAGCTCTACAATAAGTTTTATCAGTCTCTTGAATGGTATTTATACAGGATTGGCAACATGTTGGTTATTATTTTTTTATTTTATTTTAGAAAGAGAGAGAGCATGACCACAAGTGGGGGAGAGGGGCAGAGAGAGAAAGAGAGAGAGAATCTCAAGCAGGCTCCACACTCAGCGCGGAGCCCGACATTGGGCCCCCATCCCGTGACCATGAGATCATGACCTGAGCCAAAATCAAGAGCGGGCTGCCTAACCGACTGAGCCAACCAGGCGCCGCATAATGTTGGTTATTATTGAAGCTGGGTAATGGGTATGTGGGGGTACATCGTGGGGGTTCTCCTACTTTTACTTTGCACTTAAAAAGTTTCTCTAAGAAAATGAGTTCATTACAGTTATAATTGTATGAAGTTTAAGCCTTCATATTAGAAACCCTCTGTCTTTCTCAAATTCGGTATCCAGTCCGTTACCATCAAATTCTAACAGCTGTTTAAACATCATCACAGCTTTAGCTCAGGCAGCTCTTTTGTCTTCTCCGGACCTTTAGCCTGTGGGCTCACTGCTGCCGCCGTCCTCAGCCCAGACCTTTCTGCCATGTTCTTTCTTCTGCGCTTCCTTCTGCGCTGGGCTCCTTCCAGGCCATGCCCCACTGTGGGCCCTGGAATCTGGCCTGAGCATGCTAATTACACTCCCCTAAACTCTGTGCCGCATCTCACCTTGGTTCACTTTTACACAGCTTTCTCTGCCTGGAAAACGTCCACCCTTCTTGTCCACCTGGCAAACTCATGCGGATCTCATGTCAAACTCAAGGAGGGGGTGGAGGCCAGTGGGGAGCACCGGCTGAGGAAGTCTGCCTTGGGTCTCCACAGCACCCCCAGCCAGAGCCAGCTGGTGGCTCTCTGCCTGGGGCTCTCGCCATTGAATACATTGCAGTGCATTTGCTCATCCAGATGGTCTTAAAGGGATCTGAATGTCACATTTATTTGTATAACCTCCGTGCCTAGCAAAGGGCCAATGAATGGCTGATATGAAAATAAAAATAAATAAAAGGAAACAAACAAACAAATGGAAAATCTGCCCTGGAAGCCTACATGGAAAAGAAAAAACCACCCCAATTATCCTAAATTTGAATTTAATTGTGGCAATTTTTCTGTCTCTCATTTCCCAAGGATAGCCGGCTGACCCTCCGGGTTCTGTCCTAATGAGACGCAGATTTACCAGGAAACTAATGGGCCCTGAGCTTCAGGGCCCCTTATTGTACACACTCCTTCCCAGACACTCCGAGGAGCCTGGAAGCATGTTCACGTGGTCATAGGATATCATAATGCTTGCAAAATATAAACCTCTTCCTTTCCTTGTTGGAAAAGGAAAGCATGTTCCTTTCCTCCTCTCTTGTTGGATGGTGGAAAGGTGAGCCTGGGCACTTTTGTGATTCAGCTAAGGGAAAACTGAGTACTTTGGGTGTGGTAGGGTCTCTTTCTATGGTTTGCAGTGATTTCTGTGTACAGTTAAGTTGTGGTTAGCCGGCCTGGTGTGGGGAGGGCAACTCCCGTCCACTCCGATTCATCTGATCTCATGACACAAAGTTGTAGGGCCAGATGACCTATGGTGACGTGAGTGTATCCCCAGGCACCTAGTGCGTGAGTAGTGTGGATACTGGAGAAGAAGCATGGTTTGTAATCTACTGTATTAAAAGCTTGTCTGTGCAAAATCCTTCTAATCATCAGATATGTACCATTTGACTAGTCAAACAGATATTCTTGCCTCTCGGTACTTAAAATATGAAGAATACTATTATATTTAAATTTTTTTATGGGAATTGAGCAAAAGACAGTTTCTCAGAATTCCTGTATTTGCAGGGCATAGCCCTGTAGTGATATTGCCACCAGGGATGACCTCCGTGGGAGAAGTCGAGACTTTATGCATGTCAGTATCCGAGGTTGACATTACCACAACAAGGACCAGTGATGAAACTAAACTATCAACAGCTAAACAATTTTCACCACCAGTGCTACAAGACTGAAATAGCTTCCTATTCTATCAGCAGAAAATGAGATTATTATGAAATTGTAGTTTCGTGAAGAGGTGATACGAGATTGTGTAGCCAAAACTATAGGGAAAATGTTTGTCCGAAAGTTCTTCCTAAGAATACCATGCCATTTTTTTGGCATTTTGTGACATAGGTAGTATTCATCAATTCTTTAAAAGTGTCTAACTTGGGGGCGCCTGGGTGGCGCAGTCGGTTAGGCGTCCGACTTCAGCCAGGTCACGATCTCGCGGTCCGTGAGTTCGAGCCCCGCGTCAGGCTCTGGGCTGATGGTTCGGAGCCTGGAGCCTGTTTCCGATTCTGTGTCTCCCTCTCTCTCTGCCCCTCCCCCGTTCATGCTCTGTCTCTCTCTGTCCCAAAAATAAATAAACGTTGAAAAAAAAAATTAAAAAAGAAAAGTGTCTAACTTGTTTTGATTGTAAGTAAATGATCATATTTGTAGTTAATTTTGTGTTTGCATCTATTCTTTTTTTAAAAGATGGCCCCCTCAATTTTAAAGGCACGGGGTCCCATGAGCCCTGGATCCATCGTTCATCCCTTCTCTTCTGTGTTTCTCAACTATTTGTGCCTCTCCCAATTTTACACGTACCTCATGACTTTGAAACTTGCTTTTCCCTTCCAAACCTTTAGTTTTGAGCTCATGTGGGCCAGTTGGGTATTGCCTCCTGGTCATCCCTTATCTGGTCACCTCTTTACTTCCCTGGCTCATTAGAGCCTTCTGGCTTCAGTTTACTTCCTTGACATCACTACCCCCACCTCCCTCTACTCAACTTCTTTTACTGCCTGGCTCTCACCTAATCTGTCATAACCTCTCGAGTATTCTTCCCGGTGATTGCACAATTGAACACCCTTTTACATTCTCGTGGTCACCTTTGAGTTAAAATCTCTATTGCCCCCTATGTAGACTATTGTAACAGCCCCCTAAATTGGATCTCTCACTCCTATGCTCCTATAAATAGTTCATCTTATTGGATTGCATTTTGCTTATACAATTGGAACACTAAATTGTTGGGATTCAGAAAACCTATTTCCCCCATCCATTCAAATCTAGTCATTGGTGTTCATTCTTCACCATCCTTTGGATGAAATTTCAGGCAGACCACATAGCCTATCAGCCTATTCTTAGATAATAAAAAGCCCTCAGATTACTTCTTGTCACAAATAGTCTCTGTTATATAATTATTGCACAGACAACTATAATAACTATAGATATATACACATATATATCTATTATGTATGTGTGTATGTATGTATGTATGTATGTATGTATCTATTGAAATGGCTCATGTGATTGTGGAGGCTGGAAAATCTGAAATCTAGGGAGGAGGTGATGTTGCAGCTGGAGTCTGAAGGCAGTTTTGAGGCAAAATCCTCTCTCACTCAAGGGCCCTCAGGCTTTTTCTCTTAAGACTTTCAACTGATCAGATGAGGCCCACCCACAGCATGAAGGATAATCTGCTTGACTCAAAGTTTACTGATTCAAATGTTAATTTCTTCTGTGATCTTCAGAGAATCCCCCTCAATGGTGATGTCTCATATATAATTCCTTAATGTAGCCTCCAGCTCCTAGACATTGGGTCAGATCCCCTCCTCAGCCCCTGGAAGTCCAGGCTTCCAGGAGTCCTTCCTCCATTGAAGGCAGCTCTCTTGGATGGGGTTAAAAGGATCCAGGCTGATGTCTCTGTGGCCACATGCAGCTCACAGGTGGTACATCATTGCTCTGACAACCTCACACTGCAACCTCATTATAAGGGCCAACAGCTCTTTCTTAAAGATAATATTATCTTCCTCCTGACCCCATTATGACCCAGGTGGGGAGTTAGGCATTAAGAGTCACAAACCTAGTTTTGGCCGTTATCTTTGTAAGTCATACAAAGAGGTGTTTTAAGGAGAATGACTGCTTCCAGGGGCTGGGGGTTGAGGGGAACAAGGAGATGTTGGTCAAGGGCACAAACTTCCAGTTATAAGATGAGTAAGTTCTGGGTCTCCATAGTCACAGCATAGTGACTATATTTAACAATCCTGAACTGTTGAAATGGTAAGAGAGTAGATCTTAAATGTTCTCATCACACACACACACACACACACACACACACACACACACACACGATAATTATGTAAGGTGATGAAGGTGTTGTTAACTACCTTGATTGTTGTAATCATTTTGCAAATACATATATATATATATATATACACATATATATATACATATATATGTGTATATATATATATATAAAATCATCATGTTGTATGCCTTAAACTTACACTATGTTTTATGTCAATTGTATTTCAATAAAGCTGAAAAAAGATACATATAGAGTTTGTTTTTTTTTTAAATAGGTGCTCAGGGCACCTGAGTGGCTCAGTTGGTTAAGCATCCAACTCTTGCTTTTGGTTCAGGTCATGGTCTCACAGTTTCGTGAGTTTGAGCCCTGTGTCTGGCTCTATTATGGCAGCACGGAGCCTGCTTGGGATTCTCTCTCTCTCTCTCTCTCTCTCTCTCTCTCTCTGCCCCTCCTGTCTCTCTCTCTCAAAATAAATAAATAAACTTAAAAAAAGGGCTCCATCTCAAATCATGACCTGAGCTGAAATCAAGAGTCAGACACTTAACCAATTGAGCCACCCAGACACCCCAACTCTTCTTATATTTTTTAAGGGTCAGAAGTATTTGGTTCATTTCCCTCCCCTGCTCACAACCCTTCAGTGGCTCCTCACTGCTGAGAGTTAATTCTGAGTTCCCTCACTTAATCTGGAATGCCCTGCTCAGGCATCCTCTCTCCCTTGCTTCCCTCAACTGCTGGGTATTCTCCAACCATGCCTTCTACCCCTTCAATTCCTCCACCCTACTGATGAAAATCCTTCCATTCATGATACCATCCAAATCCTACTCCTGTTATATCCCAGAACACTGTCAATCCAGGCAGTCTTTTTATATATTCACCTTCAGAGCATTTATTCTCATTACCACTCGGCTGGCAGAATAGCCTAGTGAAAAGGGGGATGGGGATCCGGTTCTGTGCCCACCGGGTGTGGGACTCGGAGGAATGAGTCGATGTCTCCGAACTTCCATGCCTCTCATGTATATAATGATGGAAATGCACTATCAGAATGTCACATGGTTGTTGTAAAGATTACATCAACTAATACCTGTAAACCTTGTAGCCCATTGCCTGGCCTTGTGTGGCTCTATGGCTGCATTCTCGGGTCTTTTACCAAGTCTGTATGTGGGAAGGCAAAGCAGAGCCAGGTTCCGTGGCAATGTTCCGCTTTCTCCATTCCTGCTGCAGCAAGATGGTGATGTTCTTACACATTGAAATGGGGAACAAAAATGTGGAACTGAGCAACTTTGGCAACCCAACCCATTTTATCAGTAACTTGTGTATCCTGATACCTTCTGAGAATTATTTTCCTTTGTGGTCGGAACCTCTTTCTGAGAAATGGTCTGCTGTGCGTGGGTCTGAAGTTTCTGGAACGAGAATAGCTATGGACAGGGTCCTACCACATCTTATGACACAGGGTGGCTGCAGCAATGCAAGGCAAAGTGGAAACTATTTGTAGGTTTTCTAAAAAATGTCAGCTCCTTCTCATTTTGCCTTTCACTCATATCACAGCTTTTTTGCAAAGAATATTTTTTGACCTTTTGAACTGGATTGTAATCTCCCAAAGAAGGAAACTCTATGTGTTGCAAAGTCCAGGCAACTGACCATAGACTGGGTGGTTGCCCAGCTCCCAGTGCCTCCCCCAGTGCCATGTTTGCCCTACCCACATGGTCACCAGCCATCACTGTTTGACCCAAACATGAAGACACATGGCTCATGGTATCTAGCATGGTGTCTTACATAAGGCAGAAACCTGCATACTTATCCCCAGACAGGAGATATGTATCCCTTCCAAAGTCTTATCAATGTTATCTGAATGTCTCTCATGTTTGTTTTCTTGTCTCTCCATTTATCACCAACACCCTTGTTGAAGCCACTGTCCTCTCTCACCAGGGCTCCCGCAGTCACCTCCTAACTGGTCCCCTCATAAACATTCTAGACCCATGCGTCTCTTTGTCAAACTGTACGTGGAATGATCTTTTAAAAACTAATCTGGCCACTACAGAAAATGGTATTGAGATTCCTCCAAAAACTAGACATAAAATTACCATATGATCCAGAAATTCTACTTCTAGGTAGATACCCAAAAGAATCAAAAGCAGGAACTTGTATAGATATGTGCACATCCATGTTCATAGTGGCATTTTTCACAATAGTCCCAAGGTGGAAGTAATCCAAATATCCATTGATGGATAGATAAACATTATGTGTTATATTACACATAATGCAATATTATTCAGCCTTAAATAAAGAAATTTTGACACAGGCCACAACATGGATCAACCCTGAAGATGTTAATTAACAAAAATAAGCCAATTATAAAAGAAAAATTCTTATAATTCCGTGTATATGAGGTACCGAGAGTAGTCAAATTCGTAGAGATAAAATGCAGGAGAATAGTTTCCAGGGCTTGAGGAAGAGGAGAATGGGGAATTAGTGTTCAATGGATACAGAATTTCAGTTTGGGAAGGTGAACAAAGTTCTGGACATGGGTGGTGGTGACAGCTGCATACCAGTGTGAATATACTTACTGGCACTGAACTGTAACGCTTAAAAATGGCTAAAATGGTAAATTTTATGTTACATATATTTTACTACAGTTAAAAAATGTAATGTGGGGGGAAACAAATTTGATCATGTTCCTTGAGAAACCATCAAAGGATTCCTACTCTTCTCTTAGAATAAGATGAGAATCGTTACCTGCATTGATTGGGCCTTGTATGGTCTGAACTCTGCCCATATCTTCCTCACCCTGCCCTCCATCTCTGTGCTCCAGCCTCTGGCCTTCTTAACCTGTTCAAGAAATTTTTCTCCCTCCTACTTATCATGTCATCCTCTCCTTGGGATGCCCTTCACTTAGACGTAGGGATGTCTTGATAACATAGTAATGGTCTGTTGGTATACACAACCACGATCATGAATCGGTTCTACTAATCAATAACTTCCTTTCCTTGAAAAGTCTGGTGTGTCACAATATGGAGTATGTTGCATCTCCTATGGGAAACAAACCTTCTGGCTTAGACTTCTAACATAGGAAGTCACCAGCCTTTTACCTTTACGTCTCTGCTGCTTCAATAAATAGAATCCCAAGAAACAGATCTTGTCTATATCTAAACATCTGATACTAAAAGATGACATGGAGTATTTTAGCCAAAGAACAAAAAGTGAGAATAACTGATTGCCAATGGGAAAAAATGTAAATTAAACAGCATCTCATGTCATGAATGGTTGATGAAATAAAAGCACTGTTACCAATTGGCCTCTTGGAAATCTGTGGAGCTTACATTTAAAAAGATTTTTTTAATTATCATACAGAAAATTGATCTTTGTTTGGATGTCAAATTCTCCTCCTTTTATAAAAAACACCCAACTATTTGTGCAGAGGGGTCTGTACCATTTTGCGTCCTCACCAGCAACATGTGAGAGTTCAGGTCGCTCCACCTCCTCGTCAGCACTTGATGTTGTCAGTTTTTGAAAAATATTTTATACTTTCTATAAGGTGCTCAGTGATTTCTCATCATGGTTGTAATTTACCTGATCCTAATGGCAAAATGATGCCGAGCATCTCTTCATGTGCTTATTTATCATCCTTAAAACGTCTTTGGTGAAATGTCTGTTCATTGTTTCCCTATGTTTTATATCGGGTTGTTTGTGTTCTTGTTGTTGAGTTTTGAGAGTTTTTAAAAAATATATTCCTAATGTGAGCCTTTTGTCGGATGTGTGATTTGGAAATGGTTTTTGCTATTGTATAAGCATCTTTTCAGTCTCTTCACGGCTTCTTACACAGCACAAAATCTTTTCTTTTGATAAGATCTAACTTACTGATAACTTTTCTTCTATAGATTGTGCCTCTAATGTCATTTTAAGATGTGTTTGCTTAACTCCAGGTCAGGAAGATCTTCTCCTACATTCATTCTTCTAAATGTTTTATATTCCGCAATGAGATTTATGTTATATTTACATTATGTTTTATATTTAGATTTATAACCCATTTTGGATTAATTTTTGTTTATGGTGTAAGGTTTAGGCAGAGCTATAGGTTTTTGCATATGAACATTTATTGATTCCAATACCATGTGTTGAAAACACTATCCTTGGTCCATTGATATATTTTTCTTGATAATTTCTAGCTTAATTCTATTATGGCCAGAGAATATACTTTGTTAAATTCTTTTAAATTTATCAACATTTGTTTTATGACCCAGTAACAGTCTCTCTTGATGAATGCTCCATGTGCAGTTGAAAAGAATGTGTATTATGCTATCATTGAGTGGAATGTTCTGGAAATTTTAATTAGATGCAGTGAGTTTATGCGGATGTTAAGTTTTTCTATATCCCTGCAGATGTTCTGTCTGCTTGTTTGATTGATGACTGAAGGAGTGTTAAAGTTTCCAATTATAATTATGACTCTGTCCATTTCTCTTTCCAGGCTTATCAGTTTTTGCTTCATACATCTTGAGGCTTTAGTGTTAGGTGCATACATATTTCAATTATTACCAAGCTTAATGAATTGACCTTTTCACCATCATGTTATGTCCTCTTCAGTCCTGGCAATTTTTCTTGTTCTGAAATCTACTTTGTCTGAAATTAATGTAGACAGATCAGCTTTCTTCTGATTCATGCATGCAAGATAGATCTTTGCCCACCACTCACTTTTAACCTAATGTATAAAGAGGGTCTCTTGAAGACAGTATATATTTGAGTGTTGGTTTTATTTTATTAAAACAATTTTTTAGGGGTACAGACATTCTCCATCTACCATTTGGCATGATTAGGCCATATACTTTGGGGAGCATGGTTATAATAGCTGCTTTAAATTCTTAATTTCAACATCTGTGTGACCTCAGGGCTGACATCTGTTAATTACCTTTTCCATTGTGAGTTAAGGCTTTCCTGGTTCTTTGCATGGCAATTAATTTTAGATTATAGCCTGGATATTTCAAAAATTATACTCTGAGACCTTGGGTCTTGTTTAAATTCTACAGAGAAAATTGGTTTTGTAGTTCTTGTTGGTGTTGCTGTTTTTGGCATTGTTTTGGTATGCAGCCACCAGCTTAGGTTTGGGACACAAATTCTGACCTGCTTCTCTGCATTTTGGTTTCCATGTAGTTCTGTTTGTGTGTTTGCTTGCTTGTTTGTTTGTTTGTTTTAATTTTTTTAATGTTTATTTAATTTTGAGGGAGATACAGGCAGAGCACGAGCAGGGCAGGGCCAGAGAAAGAGGGAGACACAGAATCTGAAGCAAGCTCCAGGCTCTGAACTGTCAGCACAGAACCCAGCGCAGGGCTTGAACCCACGAACCGTGAGATCATGACCTGACCGAAGTGAGATACCCAACTAACTGAGCCACCCAGGTGCCACCCCCTCCCCACCCCTCCATGTAATTCTGTTTTTAAAGCATTTTCAGTGTTAACTCAGATCAGTCCGGGTGGCTTGTTTGTGACCCTGTGCTTAGTTCTCAAAGCCTGTGATATGCTGACTGGGCACAGGCACAGGTGGGGGGTGTACTCAGGAGTTCATATCCTGATTTACGAAACCACTCTACTGATCCTCTCAGTAATTCCACCAATTTCTCATGCTCCGGGATTTTTCTTCCCAGTTCCCTCACCAGAAATCTGGGACCTTAGTTTCCCCACTGCTCCATGAATTTCCTGCAGCTGCACCAGTGTCCAAGGCCAAGTGGTGGAAGGAGAAAGGGTCAAAGAATCTATAGCTACATGTGTTCACTGCATACTCTTGGGACCACAGGCCTTTTGATCAGAGAGACGGTTCCCCTTCCTCTGCCCACTGCTATTGCTGTCATCTTGTTACCACTGGTACCACCAAAGGACTGCTTGGAGCCTGTCATCAGACGAGACAGAAACAAAAACAAACAAAAACAACCCAGGGGATATTCCTCAATCGCTTTGACCTTTTCCACTCCGTAAACAAGAAAGGGAGGTCTTGGGGCGCCTGGGTGGTGCAGTAGGTTAAGCGTCCGACTTCAGCCAGGTCACGATCTCGCGGTCCGTGAGTTCGAGCCCCGCGTCGGGCTCTGGGCTGATGGCTCGGAGCCTGGAGCCTGTTTCCGATTCTGTGTCTCCCTCTCTCTCTGCCCCTCCCCCGTTCATGCTCTGTCTCTCTCTGTCCCAAAAATAAATAAACGTTGAAAAAAAAAGAAAGGGAGGTCTTCTCTTGATGCTCTTTCTGTCCATGCCTGGTGTGTATTTCCGGGCTTCAGGCTGTCTTTGATTCCTGGCTAGATGTTAGAGAGAAAAAAATGGTAAATCCACCACTAGTTCAGGGGGACTTCAAGCTCTGGGCCTCCTCCCAGATCCACCTGCTACCATCCCTGGTTAGAGTTCTCAAAGCCTCCTCCTTGCATGCTATTCAAGCTCCGTAAGTGTATTCAGCACGAGAGACAGGGCAAGTGTTCTCGTCCATCTTCTCTACAACCAGGCCACAGATTACACTTGAAAGATTTTTTGCACGATTACAAAATTAATACCTAGTTGTTGTAGATAATGCAGGATATGCAGATAAGGAAAAGAAGTGAAAATGACCCATAATATTAACATTTCAGTGTAACTTTTTTTAATTTGCATTTTGAGCAAACTTAGATCATGCTGTGCACATGGCTTTTTCTCTTTTCACTTAATGCACTGTAGACCTATTTGCATGGTAATATACATTCTTCCTCAAAATAATTTTTCACAATTACGTGGCGGGCATTCCTTCATTTAGATGTACCCTCATTTTTAAAACCAATTTCTTATTGTTAAGCATTTAGGTTACGCAGCTTTTATATTGGTTGTAGCCAATGGGTACGTATCTGGAGAAATCACACAGAAGCCAAAGTCCCTTAAATACTATTTAGTCTCCATTTGGACTTTTGTTGTTGTTGTTGTTGTTTGTTTTGTTTTGTTTTTTTGGGGGGGGGCTTTCCATTTGGACTTTTGAAACAAAACTCTGCTATTTGACAAATCTCCTGCCCGCCCCCACCCTGAACTAGCAAAATTCATGCTCTAGAAAGAGGACCACACTTTCAATGCAATAGCTAGGATGCTTAGAGAAAAGGGTAAGGAAGAGCCATAGTATAAAAATAGCATCTTGCAACTAAGCACAGAGGGAACTCTATCTGGGGTTAGATGCCTGGAAGAGAAGTCAACAGTGCAGTGTCCTTAAAAATAAGTGCGTTGTCATTATTTTTATGTGTCTCCAAACCTCAGCTCCCGCTGCGCTCGATAAAGACGCGATGGTGCCTGCACCATAGAGATAAGACGCCAGGAGGAAGTGCCTGCAGATGGCTGTGGTTTAAAAAAAAAAAAAAAAAAGCCACGAGGCACTTGTTAATTAAGTCTTCCTTTCACCCTTATTAAAATTCAGGGAAGATTGCGATGGAATTTGTACTCTATCTAAGAAACAAATCATAACAATTTCATAAGGCCGCCATAGGGTGCCTGGAGTATAGCTTATTATTTCAGTATGGCTTGATAAATGGGAAAATGTATATGAAAACCTTCCACGCACACTTAGAAAACCCTCGGTCCAGCCTTCCTGTCCTGCTGACGCTAGTAGAGAACTGGCTGGTAGTTGGACAGTTAAATAATAATGCAAGGGAAGGTTGCAAAAGCACATGTCCATAAACCTTCACACTCACATGCATGTATCTGTGTGCGTGTGTGTGTGTGTGTCACAGTAGCTTTATCTATGATATTCCATCAGGCCTGAAACTTGAAATTCTCTCAGGTGTTTTAAGGCTTATTGAAAATCCCATGGACATTGGGGCGCCTGGGTGGCGCAGTCGGTTAAGCGACCGACTTCAGCCAGGTCACGATCTCGCGGTCCGTGAGTTCGAGCCCCGCGTCGGGCTCTGGGCTGATGGCTCAGAGCCTGGAGCCTGTTTCCGATTCTGTGTCTCCCTCTCTCTCTGCCCCTCCCCCGTTCATGCTCTGTCTCTCTCTGTCCCAAAAATAAATAAACGTTGAAAAATAAAAAAATTAAAAAAAAAAAAAGAAAAAAAAAAAAAGAAAATCCCATGGACACATTGTAGAATAATGTATGATATTTAAGTAGAAAACAATGGAGAAGACAGTGAAATAAGTCAGTGAGAGAAAGACAAATATCATAGAATTTCACTCATATGTAGAATTTGACAAACACAACAGATGAACGTAGGAGAAGGGAAGGAAAAATGAGATAAAAGCAGACAGGGAGGCAAACCATAAGAGACTCTTAAATACAGAGAGCAAACTCAGGATTGCTGGAGGGGAGGTCAAGGGAGGGTGGGTTGAATGGGTGATGGGTATTAAGGAGGATGCTTTTTGGGATAAGCACTGGGTGTCATATGCAAGAGAGGAATCACTGGGTTCTACTCCTGAAGCCAAGACTATACTGTATGTCAACTTGAATTTAATAAAAATAATCATTGCAATAACTGACCTTGAAGGAACATTTACTTTCCATTGAACTCAGTGCTAACCAATTTCTCGTTTGTGCTTTTAACAGTGTAAAAATCAGTCTTATTATTTTTCCAGGAAGGACACAGAACTTTAGAAGCATTAAATAACCTGCTTAAAGCCTTGCAGCTGTTATGGTCTAAGTGTGGGATTTGAATCTGGGTCTTCCTGACCCCAGGGTCCTATTTTAACCACCTGTTTTCCTTTCCCTGGCTTCCTCGTTCCAGACCCAGTATCCCCTCAGCCTCCATGTTCACTAGATCTCACCCCAGTTATGGTTTCTGGAGTTCGTTTCATTATGCCTCACTTGGGGACATAATTAAAGTGTGTGTGTATACATATACATACATATGTATATATGTATGTATATGTATACACACACACACATATATATATATTTTTTTTTTTAAGGTCTTTCTGAATTTTTCCTTCCTTTTGCTCCAGATATTGAAACAGTTTCAACAAGTAAAGCAACTCTGCCTATGTGATAAAGATAAAGGAAAACACTTAACATGATACCCTTGACCTCTTTCCCCCTTCCCTGCACAATGGGGAGAATCCTGCTTTGGCCTCAGAGCTCCTGTCCCTCTGCATCTTTCCCTGGGGGACAAGGAGCAGCCTGGCCCCTGGACTTTGGTTGGGCCTCATCAGAGTGATGGCCATAAAGCATAAAACCAGAAATGCAAGGCTGAGAGCTGCTTTGGAAAGAACCGAAAATTATCTGTGGGAAAAGAAAAAACTGAAGAAAGGTGGAGGGAAACAAAATCGTAGAGTAATGTGTGATGGATGGGGAGAGGGCATTCTCTAGGGAGCTTGGGAAAAAAAGAGGTGGCGAAACTTGCCAGCGAGTGATGGAAGAGACAAACATGAGGAGTAAGAGGCAAGAGGCCTTGTTGTGCTCATTCGTTAGGTCTCCTCGTGGATTCAGCCAAAGACGGAAGAGATGTCCGGCAGCATTTTCATTATTTTCACAGCTGGCCTGTGTTTCTGCAAAAGTGACCCCAGATCAGGGCTGAGCTGTATGGGCCCCTGTTGCAAAGGTGCAAGACAAGCCTCCTTTTAAATGAGTGCTCTGGTTCCATTTGTATTATTTGAGATTCAGTTTTACCTATTTTTTTTTTATTGGATTCTAAAATCAGGGATGTCAGCTTAAAATCTCCCACTGGGAGCTCGGTAGTTCTAATGGACAGATTTCCCCATATGCCGGGGAGAAAAGGCGTGTGTGAAATGAATAAATCCTCCAAGGATCAGAAGGTTTTGTTTTTATGCAATTCTCTTGAAAAATAGAATGCTTCTGTAAATGATTTCTGAAGTCCCTTTAGTGTATTTAAAATGGATAAAATTAAGCAGCTCTATTGAAGTGAATAATTATCATTTACAACGGAAATGTCACACTTTCTAAAATGGCATGCCGATTGTTGAGCAGTTACTATGTGCCAGGCATTAGCCTGCATGCCTGCAATGCAATGATAAACCTATAAAATAATCTCTGCTCTCAGGCTCAGAATCTGGGAGGGGAACAGGCTTGGAATGACAGCTCAGCTCGCTTAGTCCTAAAATAGATTAATGCATGGGGCGCCTGTGGCTCAGTCAGTGAAGGGGCAGACTTGGGCTCAGGTCATGGTCTCACAGTTCGTGAGTTCGAGCCCCGCATCAGGCTCTGTGCTAACAGCTCAGAGCCTGGAGCCTGCTTCAGAGTCTGTGTCTCCCTCTCTCCCTGCCCCTCCCCTGCTCACACTCTGTCTCGCTCTCCTTCAAAAATAAATAAACTTTAAAAATTTTTTTAGATAGATTAATGCATGTGGTGGTATACCCTGTTCTGTGGTGATGGTTCCACTTCTAATAAATTCTACAGCTGTAACGTTTCCAACAATGTTTGGGTGCATAAAAGGGAGTCGGCAGAGAGTTTCAGACTTGCAAATACAATTACTCTCCCAAAGGAGTTTCTATGTGAAAAAGGTTGTTGCAGCCATAACCATAGAGTTTTATACCTAAATGACATCTAGCAAGTGCAACTTTGCATATTTATAGTCAAGAAAATAAACCACATGGGTCTGAAAGAAGGCCATTCCCAGTGTGGCCCTTCCTTGCCCTAACGCCTGTCCCTCCGCATCCCCCTTGCTGTCTGATGCTCCAGGTGACCAGAGGCATTTTATCTCTGGCATAATTGAATGCATTATGTCTTCACTTTCCATAAACATAGGGGGAATAAATATTCAATAAGCAAATGAACTCAAGTCTCAGTTTAAATATTGCCTCCTTGATGAAGCTACCCGTGACCTCCCCCAGGCAAGAAATTTGCTCTTTCTCCAATTTCCCACTACACCTGGATACATCTGTAGTAGGGCATGGACGTGGAATTTTATATACTTGAGTCTTAGTCTGCTTGGGATGCTGGAATAAAATGCCATAGACTAGCTGGCTTAATCAATAGATATTTATTTCTCACAGTTCTGGAGGCTGGAAGTTCAGGATCAAGATGGCAGCATGATTGGGTCCTGGTGAGGACTCTCTTTCTGGCTTGTAGGCAGCCTTGTCCTCGCTGTGTCCTCCCATGACACAGAGAAAGTGAGCTCTGGTCTCTCTTGCCATAATGAAGGCCTCATCTTCAGGATCTCGTCTAAACCTAATCACCTCCCCAAGGCCCCATCCCCAAATACAATCACAAGGAGGGTTAGGACTCCTACATAGGAATTTGCGGGGGGACACAAACATTCAGTCTGCAATAACCTGTTTCTACCACCATTTGGTCAGCTCTTCATATGCTGTGTTTGTCTCCCATGCATCTCTGAACCCCAAGTAGCCACACTGGGGTTACCCAAATAATAAGTGAATGTTTATGTAATTATGGCCCCATTGCTCCTTACAAATTTTCAGATAAATGTGACCTCACCTTCATAAACGTTCAAGTAAACAACGTCTCCTACTCTACAAATCAAATGTCAGAAAATGAAAAAGGAAGAGATCTTGAGATTTTGATTTAAGAGCAAAAACATTTAGTCTTTTTGTTGTACAAAATGCTCAGAGAGTAAATATTAAGCTGGCATGTTATAAATTGCATGGGCCTAAGTCCTGAATCTCTTCTAAGACCCTAGACATTAAAGAACACATTTTTTAGGTTCAGTCTCACAAAGTCCCCAGGACATCCGTTGGTGACATTATCTCTAATCACAGCTTTGGGGACTGAAGCACAGAGAGGCTGCATCAGTGGCTCGAGAGGCACAGAGGGATTTAACCGATACGTGGAGATTAGAAGGTATAATTCGAGTGTTTAATCCTCTCTTTTGCTCCCTGGCTTTCCACAGGCTTCAGAGAGCTAAGAACAGTTTGGAGAAGGTGACAGGGTTGGAAAAGCAGGGAGAGACATTTTAAGCCACTCTGTCTTGTCATCTTCTGCTCAATCTTGAAGCAAATGGCCGGGCTCTGCTCCTGAATCTGGTTAGATACTGATGGGTGCAGAGGGAAGGCCTGGTGCCCTGGTGCATGGAGGCTGTAAGCATCTGGGGAAAGAGTTGCTGGCAGGGGATGCTTCTAGGAGTTCTAGGCTGGGGATGAAGTGAAAATAAATGTACTTTCAGCTCAGAGACTAAAACAAGTGAGGAGATTTGCAATCAATCCTGGAATAAGCATCAGTGAACCCATTAAGTACAGATCTTTTGGAGGACAGCAGTAGCCACCCAGGAGGCCAAATTGTAAGAGGGTCTCCAGGGGATGTGAACAATATGGGGTTTGGGGCCTCTGAACACCCCGATCAATGGGAATCTGGGCAAGAGGGGACTTAGGCAGCTCCCTCCTTGCTCTCCGAGGAGTTGTAATCAATTCTTACATCTCTGTAGCTCCTCTCGGCTCCCAAAGGGCATCCTTATGTGTTATTCATTTATCCTCACTGTGCCCTGGCCACGTAGGCATCACCACTCTCATTTAACAAGGAAACAGTGAGAAAGGTTGAGTGATTTGAGTCAGGAAACACAAGCAGGGAGCTAGGGGTTGAGTTCGGACGTTCAGGCTCACTGTCCCTTGGCACAGGGGTGTGCTAAGCCTTAATGCTCTGGGCTGTGAAAGATGCTATGAGAGTTGGTGGACTCGAAGCAGGAGCGGCCCAGGACCTGAGGCTCATTATGTCATCCGTGCAAATTATAACCTGGCACATGCTGGTCACCATGCTAGAAGCTGGGGATGCAACAATGAACCAGACAGATGTGATCCCTGCCCCGGTGGACAGTGGGGCATTCCCAGTTCAGAATACAGTGAGCCAGAAGGCAGCTGCACCGGACTGCCCTCCTCCCTAAAATTCCGGAATAGAGGAATTTGGTGTGGAGCTGCGGAGGTTAGGACAGGTGTAGTTCTAAGCAACAAGATGGGCTCTTGGGAGCTGGCCAAGGAAGCTTCCCTGAAGCACATCACTCCTCCAGTCCCCATTCATTCCCCACCATCCCTTCCAGGGCGCTCAGGCTATCTAGAACATGAGGCATAGGGGAGGCTCCCCATAGCTTTTTGCCACACACACACACACACACACACACACACACACACACACCTGAGGACACCTGCTGTGGCAAATTGCTTTGCCTTTACGGCCAAGTGGTGATGAGTGATGAGTGGTGATGCCATGGTTCACAGGTGGCCCATCTGGTTTTGTGAGGTGGGCTTCACTCTAATTTAAGACTTTCAGGATGAAATCACAAAGCTGCCCCCATGCTGCACCTTCTCAAACATCCCCAGATAGCAACGTCTTAGTGGCCAAAGAACAGTGCCAATTTTCTTACTGTCAGTTTTCTAAGTTGTAAGAAAAAACTACACATGAAAACAAATATATATGTGCAAATGAGAATTTTCAGCCTAGGAATCCCTTGTCTGGGAGAGAAAATTAGAGCCTTGGGACTTAGACTGAGGAACTGCATCGAGTCTTGGAGACCCAAATGATGAGACTGAGAGAGAAAGAGAGCTCCAGGTACAAAGTGTGTTTTAAAATAAAAACCCCTCCAGATCACTTGACCCTGTTTCCATGAGTATTCTTTCAGGAATGTACTTGTGTGGATGTACAACCAAAGAGACGTCCAAAGGCAAGCACAAGACTACCATGACATGGAGCTCCCATGGTTGAACTTGACTTGGAAGGAGAGAGCAGTTTTCTCTTTTACCCCCATAGCCAGAGACAATGCAGTGGCAAACCAGCAATTTAGAGGAAGTTCTTGTCACTGAAGGGCTTTCCTTCAGTGGGTAGGGATCATACCACACCTGGCTTCTGAGTCCTCCATGTTTTGTGAGTTCCTGTGGCCAGGTTGCCAGACATGAGTGGTTCTTAGACTTTAGCATCACCTGGAGGGCTGGTTGAAATACAGGTTGGTGGGCTCCGTGAGGGAGTTTCTGATCCAGTAGGTCTAGAGGGAGCCCAGGAATTTGCATTTTGATCAAGATTCCAGGAGGTGGTAATGCCGAGAATGGTAACACTGAGAATGGCCGACTTCAACTGTTGATAAGAGGACAAGAGTGGCAAGGGAATGGTCGGTTTACCTGTTTCAAAAGGACAATGACTAATCACCAATGACAGCAACTAGGGCAGAAAATCAAGCAACTTTTGGTCTGGTGGGCCTGGGTGTGTGGTTCTGTCTTCTTGAAGTTGTGGGCACCTAGACTTGGGATAGGGCAAGGCTAGAGGATTGGGAGTTATCATGTCAGGAAGAACTCTAGAGAGGCAAGAAAGACCCTCTCTCAACAAGCTGGATGGGACCCAATAAGCTGCAGGGAATACATCATTTCATTTGAATGTTAAAAGAAATTCTTGTATATGATGTGCGATAAGTCCAATTTCGTAATTCTTCACGGGAATATCTGGTTTTCCTAACACCATTTATTGAAGAGACTATCCCCTCCCCATTGTCTGTTCTTACAAATTGTAACTGAGATGGTAGATATGTTAATTAGCTTGATTATGGTAATCATTGCACAATGTCTACGCATATCAAAACATCACATTGCACACCTCAACTGTAATTTTTGTCAAGTTACATCTCAAAGCTGGAAAAATGATAATTGTATTTGTATATTACTTGAGTAAATAAGTCATTAATAATTCAAAAAGGAAACAAATTGACCTAATTTTGTTCCCTAGACTGGTTGAATGAGACGCATTGGTTGCAAAAGTAAAATAGCATATTTGTCAACAGGTACAGGCATATAACACATCCTAATTTGTTCTTTAGGACACTCAATGATTTTTATTAGCTTATAAAAACAAATTACATTGTTTTCAATTCTCTAGGGTTGTATACCTTTTGAAGTAAACTTATATGTGAATGAGTGTTTTCCTCTTTTAATGCAAAGCAATAGTTTTCTGGTTATAGAATAAATATCGATGTTCCTATGTTCACTCTTATTCCATTTTCTAAAAGATGCATACTTTATTCTTTATTTCCTCTTATAATTTAAATAGGTCATCAATTATCATGACACCTTAAAAGCCGGCAGTTAATGCTCTATGCATTCCATAATTTTTAAAATATAAGTTAGTTAAGCTATCTGTCCTCTGGATTTTCCATCTCACAACTCAGTCTGCCACATGAAAAAAGTTTTCCTATTTCATTTTTCATCAGTTACTCAGTTAAGCCTGTTGATCTGTCAGATGTTTTTCAAATCTTAGTTTAGTTTTAGATTTACCAAAGAATTGCAAAGATAGTTCAAGAGTTCACCATGTACTCATCACCCAGCTTCCCCCAATATTAACAGTTCTGTCTCCCTAACAATTCCCTTGTGTGGGCTATTTGTAGACAACCTGTGTCTTATCCCAGTGCTTGTCAACCACTGTTCTGTATCCCGTACCTATAATTCTGCCTTTTCCACAATATCACATAGGTGGAATCATACAATAGGCAGCCTTTTAAGTCTGACTTCTTTGACTCAGCAAAATATATCTAAAGTTGTTTCAAGTTATTATGTGTATCAATAGTTCATTCCTTTTTATTATTCAGTAGATATATGGGTATTTGTTTATTCATTAACCTGTTGAAGGACATCTGTGTTGTTTTCTGTTTTTAGTGATTATGAATAAACCCACTATAAACATTTCTGTGCAGGTTATGGTATGAATGTAAGTTTTCAGTTCACTTGAGTAAATACCTAGGAAGGCCAATGCTAGATTATATGGTAAGTGTATATTGAACCTCATAGAAAACTGCCAAATTATTTTCCAGTGTAGCTGAATTATTTTACATTTCCCCTAGCAATGAATGAGAAGTCTTGGAGCTCTGCATCTTGCTTGCCAATTTTCAGTTGTCAGTTGAATTTTCAAGTGACAATTTCCTTTTTTTCAGTAACTCTAATACATTTTTAGTGGCATCTCTTTGTGCTTGTAAGTTTCACTTTCTTTATGCCTAAGATGTGAGCATCTTTTCATTTATTTGCCTTCTGTGTGTCTTCAGTCAAGTGTCCATTCAAGTCTTTTGTCCATTTTATTTTATTTTTTTAAATGTTTATTTATTCATTTTTGAGAGAGAAAGAGAGACAGAGTGTGATCAGGGGAGGAGCAGAGAGACAGGGAGACAGAGAATTTGAAGCAGGCTCCAGGCTCTGAGCTGTCAGCATAGATCCCAATGTGGGGCTCGAACTCACAAGCCATGAGATCATGACCTGAGCCGAAGTTGGACTCCCAACCAACTGAGCCACTCAGGCACCCCTAGTCTTTTGCCCATTTTAAAAGTGGCATCTCTGTGTTCTCATTATTAAATTCTAAGAGTTCTTCATATAGTCTATTTTCAAATTGTTTGTTAGGTGACTTGGAAGTACTTTCTCTATTGGATAGATTGCCTTTTCATTCTCACCACAATGTCTTTTGTAGAGCAAAATATTTAATTTTGATAAAGTCCAATTTATATATATACATACATATGTATATATATATGTATATGTGTAAAGATATAGATCATGTTTTTTTGAGCATTCCATCTGAATGCTCATTGCCAAAACAAAAGGCACATGGATTTTCACCTATGTTTTCTCATAGAAGTTTTATCATCTTTCATTTTACATTTATGTCTTTGATCTATTTTGAGTTAATTTCTGTCGAAGTGTGAGGTATGTGTCAAGGTTCATGTTTTGCATATAGATATCCAGATCTCCCAACCCTGTTTCTTGAAAAATCTATCTTTTCTTCATTGAATTGCCTTTACACCTTTGTCAAAAATCAGTTGACCAGGCTTCCCATTTTACTTCAAATATGGTCAGAACTGACTAGATAGACAGCTGGAAGGAACATTGCTCCAATCCTACAACAACAAAAGGCTGGACAAAGGAAAAAAGTCAGCAACATTTCTTAAAGCTATCAGAGAACTGATATCACAAAGTAGACAACTGAATTAAATTCTATACAGATACAGGTGCCTGCAGAGAGAAATACCCCCTGAGAAAAGCTTACCTGGGGCACAGAACACCAGCTACTATGTAAACTGATAGGGAGATTAAACCAGAAATTTTAAACAAACTATTAAATACTAAGCATAGATTGGTAAAAGTGTGCAGCCCTTAGGGGAAAAAGATATGAAGGAGTTTTCTGCATTCTTTTCCTCCAGGAACTCACAGGGAAGATAAGGTAGAATTCAATGGAAACTCCCCATCACCTCCCCAACTGTGGTGCCTGTTAGAGGAGAAATCATAGTATCCACCGTCAAATGCAGCGGGCTCATTCCCCCAGAATAAAAGGCTCAATCTGCAGGGGACTGTTATTGAGGCTTATAGCTACGGGTCTGGTGAATCTCATTGCAATTTGGGGAGGGGCAGGATAGAGCCAATCACCAAAGCTCTGCCCAGACCCATCTTTCTACATTGTTAACAATAAAAAAAGCCTAATCTGCTGGAGACAAGGTCAGGGTGTTAAAACTTTAGCCTGAGGATACGGGTGGATACTAACAGCAGTATAGGAACTAAGGTCAAAAACAACAACAACAACAACAACAACAACAACAACAACAACAACAACACTTTACTTTTACAGGAAGGGCAGAAACTCTTGAGAAGGCCACACCCCTTAGGACTAGGTTCCCAGCCCCTGCCCAAGTCTGATACTTAATCAGAATACCAGAGACTGTCCTTCTCCCCCACATCATGTGACTGCCATGTTAATTGGTGTCATGTAAAAAAAATAATAATAATAACAAGGGAATTCACTCAGCTATAAGAGACAAGCTGTCAGTATAAAAAAAGACCCAAAGCAATCAGAGAGACAAAAGTAAAATATTACTGAAAGAATTGGAAGTCTCTTGTGCCCATGGTCAACAATAAACTCCAACTCTGGTAACCATAGCAACAACAAACTTCAAACACAGCTCAACTCCTGACTAGATTAACACACTACCCATATTAAAGGACTACCAAAAGGAAATGTGTGCTCAATCATAAAATGTGCTTATGTCAGTATCCATTGTCATCTATCTATCTATCTATTGATCTGTCATCTATCTATCCATCTATTTATCTATCATCTATCTCATGTCCAGGTTTCAACAAAAATTTACAAGGCATACCAAAGGGAAAGAAAAAATCTAACAAGAGTAACCGTTACTGGAATGAGACTAAGACATGATATAGATAACGCAATTAATAGAGAATTTAAAATAAGTAGAAATGAATATGTTAAAGGCTCTAATAGAAAAAAAAAAAATAGGCCCTATGCAAGATCAGATGGGTCATTCCAGGGGAGAGATGGAAGCTATAAGAGAACATCAATGAAAATGCTAGAAATAAAAAAAAAACAAGTAATGGAAGTAAACAGTGCCTTCAAGATACATCTTAAGAAAGAATCAGTCAACTGAAGATTGGTCAATAGGAATTACCCTAACTGAAATGTCAAGAGGAAAAAGGTAGGGGGAAAAAATCATGAGAGAGTTGTGAGACAATACTAAACTTCCTAACATACACACATATTTGGAATATTAGAAGGAAAATAAAAAGAGAATGGGCAGAAAAAATATTTGGAGAAATAATGGCTAAGAATTGATTAAAGTCAATGGCAGACACCAAACCACAGAATCAAAAATTTCAGAGAACACCAAACAGGATAACTACAAAATCAAAACAACACACCAAGGCATATTATATTCAAAAGGCTGAAAACCACAGACAACAATAAACCCTTGAATGCAGCCCAAAGGGGGGAAAAATATTACCTACAGCAGAATAAGAATAAGAATTATAGCAGACTTCTCATCAGAAACCATGCAAGCCAGAGACAATGGAATGATATCTTTTAAGTATTGAAAGTAAACAACTGTCAAACCAGAGTTCTACATCCAGTAGAAATATCTTTCAAATCTAAAGAAATAAACACTTCTTTGAGCAAACAAAACTTATGGGAATGCAATGCCAACAGAGTTCCTGTACAAGAAAAGGTAAAGGAAGCTATTCAGAAAGAAATTGATATGGATCAGGAGCTTGGATCTGCACAAATGACATAAATAATGACTGCGCCACCCAGGCGCCCCAATAAAAAGAAAATATTTTATCAAATCTTTATTGCTATAAAAGATAACTGACAGTTTAAAGCAATAATAACTATAATGTAAAATAGGTTTATAGCATATGTAAATGTGAAACAATGACAACAATGGCACACAGAACGGGAAGGAGGAATTGGGAATACACTGGAATAAGGTCTTACACTGCATGTGAAGCAGCACTGTGTTATTTGAAAGTGGACTTAGATTATTTAAAATTATATACTGTATACTGTAAACCATAGGGCAACCACTAGAAATGTTAACCAAAAAAAGAGGCATAAGAATCAATTGACTACATTCGTGCAGGTCTACTTTTGGGCTATTCTGTTCTGTTGATATACGTGTCTCTACTCTTTTGCCACTGTCTTCATTACTGTACCTTTATAGTAAGTCTTGAAAGCGGGTAGCATCAATCCTCTGATTTTGTTCTTCTCTTTCAGAATTGTTTTTCTATTCCAGTACTTTTTGCCTTGCTGTTAAAGTTTAGAGTTATCTTGTTGATATCTACACAAAAAAGCATGTTAGGATTTTGAGTGGGATTGTGTTCAGAAAAACTGACACCTTTACTATGTTGAGTATTCCAATCCAGGAATATGTTATTTTAGATCTTCCTTTGTTTATTTGATCAGCGTTTTGTGGTTTTTAGTGGATAGTTCCCGAGCATATTTTGTTAGATTTAAATATAAGTATTTCATTGTGGGTTGGGTGGGAGTGTGCTATTATGAATGATATTGCCTTTTAAATTTCAAAATCCAACTGTTAATTTTTGCTATCTAGAAAAAGGATTGATTTTTATATTTCTTAAACCTTGTTAAATGAATTTATTAATTCTAAGAACATTTTGCAAGATTTTTGAGGAAGACAATCATGTCTTCTGTAAATAGAGGTAGTTTTTTTCTTCTAATCCGTATTTCATTTCATATTCTTGCCTGATCACACTGGTTTGAACTCTGAGCACAATGTTGAATGGAAGTGATAACAGAGGATGCCTTTGCCATGTTCTTAATCTTTTTTTTTAAATTTTTAAATGTTTATTTATTTTTGAGAGAGAGAGAGAGAGAGACAGAGCATGAGCAGGAGAGGGGCAGACAGAGAGGGAGACCCAGAACCCGAAGCAGGCTCCAGGCTCTGAGCTGTCAGCACAGAGCCTGAGACAGGGCTCCAAGTCATGATCCATGAAATCGTGACCTGAACTGAAGTTGGACGCTTAACCAACTGAATCACCCAGGCGCCCCACCATGTTCCTAATCTTACTGGGAAATGGTGAGTTCTCTCACCATTAAGTAAGGAAATATTTTTGGAAAAAGGTAAGTTCTTTTCATAATACAACATTGATATTGATTTTAAAGTGATCTTGTAGGAAAAAGCACACAATTTCTCCATGTAAATGTACTATATCATAACTTGGGACCAGTTTAACATTTAAGTTGTAAATATGCATTAATATTCTGCTAATCCAGGAAAAAGTACAATCCAGGAAAAAGTGCTGTAATTATGAAGAAAAACATGGAGTCAGTGAATATTGTATAGCAAACAAATCAGGGAGCTTAGACCAACCCTAAATCATGTTTATGAGCTGAAAGAGAAGGTTGCTCCTTGGGAAGTTCATGCATAACCTGCAAGGCCTTTCCCTATGGGGAAGCTCTTACCATATTGACAGGCCTGTACCTTGTGAAGTTTATGCCAGTCCAGGGTTAGTGACCTACTGCCTGGAGGTATACTGGACAACCAGGATGGTCTGGTAAAGGTTGGCAGAAATATATCTCCCATCCTTGGCAAGGCCACATGATTTTCCTGCCCAAATTCTTTCAGAAGTAATTGAATCTGGTATTTGAGAGAGGTTTAGAGCTTCCAGAATGATCGGAAATGTGTTGGTAACCGGCACTAACCTTCCACTCATAGAACAACTCAGCATTTAAGTACAGGATGCAGGGTGGGTGGTTTCCTATGTAAGCAAACAGAAGAGTAAGAATGAAGCAGCTTTGTTTGTATTTTGTCCTTCTTTAGGGGAATAATTCAGATCACTTTGCTTCTTTCTCATTCTTTTCGGTATTTTAAAAATTATTTCAACAAGTCTGTTTCATTTCTGTAATTAAATGATAAATAAAAAAAAAATTTCACCTTGAAAAATTTGTGGATAACCATCAGGGTTCCCCCCCCCCCTTGAATAGTCCCACATACAAAAGAAATGAAGCCACTGTTATTCTTGGGGATTTGGAAATCTCATTTCACTTTTGTGTTTCTCCCCAGATTTATTGATTTTGAGTTGGAAATTTCAGCTCTATTTGGGTAGAATGGAGGGAACACCCAAATACTGGCTTTTTATGCTGATTCAGTGAGGAGCCAAACTGGCATATGATGGGCAGTTTTCCAGTGATTGCTGATCCTGAGAGAGAATCTAGAATTCCTTCTTGTGCTGAGATAGATAATCTGCTATTCCTGTGTATAAATATACAGACTTGAAAGTCTGGAGAACTTGGTAACCTGTTCAGATTCCCAAGTATTCTTACAAGAAATTTCCAACACAGATCTTCAAATATACTCTGTAATATGGACTGTGAATTTCATAGTGCACTAATAGCTAAAATGTCTTTAAAAATAAAAACATTTAGACCATGGGGAAGGGAAGGGGGAAAAATAGTTACAAACAGAGAAGGAGGGAGGCAAACCATCAGAGACTCTTAAATGCTGAGAAAAAACTGCAGGTTGATGGGGGGGGGGTGCAGAGGAGAGGGGAAAATGAGTGATGGACATTGAGGAGAGCACTTGGGATGAGCACTGGGTGTTGTACGGAAGCGATGAATCATGGGAATCTACCCCCAAAACCAAGAGCACACTGTATACACTGTATGTTAGCCAACTTGACAATAAATTATATTAAAAAAAACATTTATATTCCCATTATAACCTCCATTATCAGTATTTTTGTTCAAATGTGACTTATTCTTGCAGCTAAACATCTAAATTAATTGATTTATAAATTCATCTTTTCTCCAAATCTCTCCAAAAAGAGTTACTCCTGAGTCACTCTAGTCTATGAACTTTCTCTGTCACCTCTGTCACTTTGCTTCCCTCTTCTTGCCACAGGTTTCTCTTGGTTTAATTGAACGAAGTGAACATTCCCCTTGTGGGAGCTTCTGTCATTCTTTTGACTATTGCTAGGGACCTCCATCTTAATGTTTTGGAAATTCCCCAGCTGGAATCTTCTTGGGAGGCAGTTTCCCTCCACCATAAATGTCCAAAGGCCAGGCACTTTCCCAGCCCCTGGCAGGCAGTTAGGGCATCCCAGGAGGCTCAGTTTGGATTAATCAAATGCATTCACCCACAATTTTTAATAGGAACCTAGTTAGCAGTGCACAGAATTGGTGACACCAAAGAACCGATTGGATTAATGGCTGCAGTGTCACCGGGCCCAGTGTTAAACAAGTATGATGAGTAGAGGCATCAGGGCAAGATTTTCCATCAGGAGTTCAATGACAGTTCATAGATGGGTCTTGTCTGCTGCTTGGTCTCCCTTGTAATGGTCTGTTTCCCAAACCTGGTTCTCCTGCCATCCGGCCAGTTTGTGAACTATATGCAGGGCACTGAGAAAAGGCACCTCCCTAGGTAGGGAGCTCAGCTAGGGAGAATCCCTACTTTGATGAGCAATTTTGCCTACATGTCCATGTTGTCTGGGGCCCAAGCCAAGGGGAAACACCTTGCTCTTTCCTCTTCATCTCCATCACATTGCCCAATCTGGGGACCTAGGTCCTTGCAGAGTGCCTCCACTAGCCTCCATTTCCCTTTGTTGATTCAGCCATCAGATCCTTTTCAGAGGATGTTGGGAACTTATGTTTGTAATATCGCCAATTAATGAGCTCAAAGAAGTTGGGCGAAGAGGAATGATTTGAGAATTTTTCTTGTTATTCTCAGGTTGATAGCAATGCCATGATTATGTTTTCCTGTGGTTTAAAGGAAAAGTTGTTCTATGAGTCTTTTCCACTGCAAGCATCTGCCTGTCTTTCTCTAGCGGTTTGAACCACATCACTCAAAGTCAGTGGGCAATATATAAAACCTTTCAACAATTCTCCTACCACCCATCCAAATAAATAAACAGAATATATGACATTTCCACCAAAGGCAGTAGGACAAGACATCCCATTTCATGCTTCAGTAATCTGACTAAGGAAACAAATATAGATTTTTCTTCCAATGCCTTCAGGTTATAAGGCAAGTTGATTAAGGCCTTCCTTTAAGCCTCACCAGAGAAATAAATGGATGATGGAGTTTGCCTACCCTTAAAGAGAAAAGAGGTCATGTCTAATATTGACTCTCCTAACCAGTTTGACATAAAGCATATTTCTCCCAGATGTGGCATGGCAACCCGCCCCCTGCAGGAGACAGGAAAGCCATATGGATTTCAGTTTCCTGTTAGCTGAGAATAAATTAAATCATGTTCTTTTCTCCTCTTTACCACTCCTTTGTGGATTCAATCTCCGTGTAGACATGTCTGATATTTTTTTTAAGGAAGGAGTTAATGAATTGCTTTTTGATTTTTATCAAACTGATATGATTCTTTCCTTTCCTGTTCCCCACCATGCCAATGAAGGAATACAGAGGGAAGAGAGAGAGAGAGAGAGAGAGAGAGAGAGAGAGAGAGAGAGGACAGTCATGGATTGTGATATTAGTGTGACCTTTGAATGATTTCAGAAAGGCTGATCATAAAGCTTGATGGTTCATGGGTCAGAATTCTTTCCAGAAACTCCCCAAGTGTGGTGGTGTTCTTAACAAAGAGACTTATTTTTGCAGTTTTGAGTAGGATATTATATTCGTGAAGGTAAAGCTAGCTGTTGCAGCAAATGAAATCCAATGCCTCAGGGACTTAGCACAAAAAGCACAAACTCTCACTCAGGCTGGGTTTGTTCAGAGATGGGGAACGCAGGTGAGGCAGGTTGAGTTTGTTCAGACATGGGGAATGCATGAGGTGAGGTGGAGTGAAGTTGGGTGGGGTGGATTCTGGTTCACGAAGTCACTTAGGAATCCAGACTGATGAGAACCTTACTGCTCTCAGCCTGTGACTTTCAAAACCCCTGTGGGTGTTCACTTCCAGTCTGAGTATAGGAGAAAGAGAGAGAGAGAGAGGCCTGAAGGCAGATAGAAAGAAAAGAGTTGCAGGGTAGGCTTTATGCATCAGACCTGGAGGTGGGGTGAATATTTTGTACCCATTTTATTGGTCAAACACTATTGCATGGCTTGGAGAGCCGGGAAATATTGGGTAGTCCGGGTTCTTTGGAGGGATTAGATCTGAGATCTGAGATCTAAGCTTTGGGATTTAGGACGCAGATAATCACTATTAGATTGTACTGTTCATAGTATACGTTTTATCATTCATGAATATTTCCATTGGCCTCATCTTATGGTCATATTTTTAATCATATTATATAGAGATATTTTAACTTGTTCCTATACCTCTAGTCTTTTTTTCCACTAGACTGCCCTATTTCTGTGCTTGTAATTTAAATTAATCTTCCAATCAGATGGCCTATACCCTGAAGTAAGGTTGTTTTTTTTTTCCAGGCCCTTACCTGCCTGAGATGGCGTTTGTTTTTTGTTTTTTGGGTTCTTTTTTCTGTTGTCTTGACAACTCGACTGTGTCAAGTATTGAGGGCTGATTCTCATATATGGGCATCTAAAGCATGCAATAATTTCACATGTCTCAAACTGACAAGAATAAAGAAATTTCCATGCTTCCTACTTTAGGTGTCCAGTAACAGATTCTTCTTTCAGAAGAATAACTGAGAGGGGCACCTGGGTGGCTCAGTCAGTGAAGTTACAGACCTGGGCTCAGGTCATGATCTCACAGTTCTTGAGTTCGAGCCCTGCGTCAGGCTCTGTGCTGACAGCTCAGAGCCTTGAGCCTGCTTCGGATTCTGTGTGTCTCTCTCGGGCCCCCCCCCCCTTGTGTTTTCTCTCTTGCGTATGCTCTCTCTCTCTCTCTCTCTCTCTCTCTCTCGCAAAAATAAACATTAAAAAATTTTTTTAAAGAAAGAATAACTGAGAAGGGAAAAAAAATCACTGGGGAAGGAATATTTGCCTAAGGCAAGACTGATCTCTTTATGTTGAAAATTCCAGAAAATCCTGCATCTTATAGAATTGTTAAAAGCATAACACTACGTATGATTAAATTTATATTCACTCTTCTCAGAGTCTATCAGTAGCCATTACACCTTGTAGGAACTTCTTATCAAAAGACTTGGTAATCGTTAAAAATATTCGCTCAGAGAGATTTGCTCCCACTTGAGAGGAAAAAAAATTCTTTTAAGATATTTAAATCTCTATATGCTGTATGAACATTACTCCTGCTCTCCTATGGTATGTATTTTTTAAAAGAAGTTTTATTTTATTTGGGAGATTGGGAAGGTTAACTAGCGGTAGCTTTCAAGTTTCAGATTTAGTGAAAAAGAATGAAGAAAGCTAGGCTCACCTGATTTTTCCCCCCACCTGAGCAGATGTCTCACTCATGCCAGAAATTGAAAGTATATGGACAAGGGGCAATTTTTTAATTTATTTTGAAGTTACTATTTTGTTGCATTTATTGATCATATTTTTATCTGTTTTCTCTGTAATGTCCATGAGTTTGTATGTCTAGTCGTACTTTAACAGAACTTTTGCCTTTTAAAGTTTACAATGTGTGAGATCAGGCTTTTTTAACTCTGGGGTTTAACATCTCTTGTTGTCTCATCTAGAACCATTAATAGGAATTCTTACAAGACTCAGATTGCTTTGGGAGACATAAATTGAAAGATAAATGAATATTCTAGTTTCTCTGAAAATGTCTAGTTATATAGAGTTAATTAGTTTCTATGACCCTACCTGACCCTGGTTAATGAGGTCAGTGGAGGTCTTACAGGAATCATGGACTTGAATTTAACTCTGGAGACAGTGATGGCGGCCTATGGAAGACAGAGGCCCCTTGACTTAAATAGAGAGCTTTCTTCCATGTCTCTTGCTGACTAATTTTTCCTAATCTTTTTCATTAACTCCTCTTCCTGTTTCAAAGCTAGTGTTGCTGAAGGTGGTACAGCAGGTGTGAGGAATGGCGCTTTTACATTGTTTTTGGCAAGGTAAATTGAGATTCTTCCAAATCTGGAGAAAATTTTGTCAGGTTGATCCAACTTTAAATGGACATTCCCTTTAACCCAGAAATTCTACTTCAGAATTATCCTAAGGAAATAATTGGATATGTGAATCAAAATGTACATACAAGTAATTGCTAATTGTTTGTAATATCAAAAAAGTAGGAGCCCCTGAATTATGAGATATATGTACGATGATAACACAAAACAGACATTGAAATGGTCATGTGTGTTTATTTACAGAGATATAGCCAGTTGACTCTTATAAATTGCTAACAGAAAAGGGAAGGCTATAAAATGTTATAGATGTTATGATCCAAATTTTATAAAAAATATGTCTGTGTGCATTTCATCATAAAAAGTCTGAAAAATCATACCACAGAATGCTAACAGTTATCTCTGGGTGAATCTGATGGGATTACTGGTGATTTTCTCATTGTTCTCTATAATTTATTGTATCTTCTCATTGTTATTTATAACTTGCCATCTGAATATATATACAGTATGTATGTATTGCTTTTTTAATTAGGAAAAGCCATAAAACTATTTTCATTTTGAAAAATAAATGACTTATTGCTTTAAAGAATAAACACAGGTACTTGTGGAAAAAATAAAAATAATCCATCCACGTATTAAAACTGTTGAAATGGGGCACCTGAGTGGCTCAGTCAGATAAGTGTCCAGCTCTTGTTTTCGGCTCAGGTTATGATCTCATGGCCTGTGAGATCAAGCCCCGTGATGGGCTCTGAGCTGGCAGTGTGGAACCTGCTCAGGATTCTCTCTCTCCCTCTCTCTCTCTCTGCCCCTCCTCTGCTTGTGCATTCTCTCTCTCAAAATAAAGCAAATAAAACATTTAAAATAAGAGACTCTTAAATACAGAGAGCAAACTGAGGGTTTCTGGAGGGGGAAGTGGATTAAATAGGTGACAGCATTCAGAATGCTGGATGCTGCCTCTGGATGCCTCACATGGCCCTGAAGTCAATATGTCTAAAACTAAATTTACCCTCATATCTTGAAATCTGTCTCCTCGTGTATTCCTAACCTCAGGATCCCTACCTACCTAAGTGGGAAATGTGGAAGTCATCATGAGGCCTCTGCATAACTCAACCACCACATTTAGTAATGTACAAATCCCATGGCTTCACTATAATCTCTTTCCTCTTCTCCATTTCCTGTTCAACAGAGCTAGTTCAGGTCCCTAATACTTGCCTCTTTGGATTGCTGCAATTGTCTCCTATACTCCTATACTCATAAAATCCTAAAAGCACACCCCCATGTTTTTGCTTAGATCATTCCTTCTCCTTCCTACTCTTCTTCTTCCTCCTACCTTCCTCTCCAGGAGAGTGGCCAGTCAACTTTCTAGGCTTGGTCCAAATGTCACCTTCTAACCTTTCTGTTGGAATTGGCAGGTCTTTCCCTTGTGGTCCCTATTGGAAAACCCCAAAGAGGTTTCCTAATAATGATGGTAATGGTTAACATTGACTGAGATTTCATGGTAGGTTAACCACCATTATAAGGGCTTCATATGGCTTAACTCATTCAATAATTACAATTCTATAAGATATACACTTTTATTATCTACATTTAATAGGTAAAGAAAGTTCAGAAGGTTTATGTAATTTGCCAAAGGTCAAACAATCCATAAGTGGCAGAGCTAAGATCTGAATCCAACCTGGCTTGAAAGCCTGCATAAGTCATATACATATGTGCCCTTAACCCATACTTTATTTTAGTGTAACATCTTACTAGACTTCTTTTTCTATCATTACCTGTGGCTCCATGCAAAGGTCACACGGACAACATCAATGAAGGTTTGCAGACCAATTGATTAATTAATTAATCTTTCTGAGATTAAGTCTAAACCAAAAGGAATTAGCATTGTTTAAACATTTTTGTGGCTTATTTTGTTTACATCTGGATGTACTCTGAGGTCCTTTTTATTGTTAGAATACAATAGTATTTTGTTCTCCCTTGGTTCTTGCTTAATAAGACTAGATCCTGCCTATTTATAATGAGATCACTATCCTCGTGATAAAGAAAACATCTAGAAGAGAGTCAACTGATTCAGCTCATGCACACTGAGTGTAATGGAACTTGACCAAGAACTGGTGGAGATGATCCTTGTGGGAAATGTGGTTAAGTGAACATCCACCATGTCAGAGTTCTGTAGGTACTAATGATGGCTCAATGGACATCAGGAGCCAAGTTCATACCTGGTCTATCCTATCATCTAGATGTCTTTTAAATCCCTCACTTGGAGTTCTTACTTCCTGAATGCAGACCAGGCAATCGCCTACTCATTGGTGCTTTTCCTCATCTTGTGCAACCTGTATACCACACACTGTCTTTCTGAAACACAGTTGTCTCAAGTCTCACCCCTTCCTCAAATCTCTGATGTTGACTCATTGTCCCAAGGGTAAAAGTCATATTCTGTTGCCAGGTCCTTACAATGGCTGCCGTCCTGCCTCAGTGACTCCTGACTCTACCTCTTGCTTCCACTAGTCACTAGTCCACCATATGAAAGGGGCTGCCATTCTCTAGACATCAGGTTTCCTCTGCCTGGAGTGTCATTTACTCTTCTTTACTCAGTTTCCAAAATCCAGCTGTAATTTCTCTACATCTCCAAGGACTTGCTTTTGTTTAGTTTTGCATTTTCTCCACTACTTTTCCATCATGTTTTGTGTACTTGGACCATAATTACTTGCTCACTTGATCCATTTACCTCCTTAGAACATGACTTACTTGAGGTCAGGGTCAATCTTATATTTTACTTTTGTCTTAAAGCCTTGGAAACTAGTGCTTCCCAAACTTCAGTGTGCACACAAATCCCCCGACATCTTGTAAAATGCAGATTCTGATTCAGCAGATCTTTCACGGGGCCGAGCCAGCATTTGTAACAAGTTCCCAGAGGAAGACCAATGCTGTTGGCCTCTGGATCACACTTAGAGTATCAGGGCTGTGTATTTTGGGAAGTTGATTTTTTTAATCAATGAACCAAAAGGATAATAAATAAATTAAAAAAACATATTGTCAAATTATGTTCCGCTTTATTTTTAACTTTTTTTTAAAACAGAGGATTAACATTTTCATTCAGTCTGTGGGTCACTAAATTTTTATAGCTTAACGTTTCTTCACATCTTAATACTGTCATAGTTTTTCTTCTTTAAATTTTCCCCCTTTTAAAATTAAATTTAGGATTTGTTTCAACCAGGGACAATATTACACAAATCTGTTACTATGGTGGAGCAAAATTTAAATTTTGAAATATAATTCGTTTAAAAAATTTTTTTCTCAGATGCTATATAGGTCCTATTTTCATCACGGCCAGTACAACATGGAATCACAGCACAGTGGGATAAGAGGTATCTTCAGAAGTTCATCAGTGTGTACAGGGGATTCACTCAGAATGTTCTTGGTTGTGTTTTTGAACGAGCGTTTTTTTAAAGAAGAGTTGAATTGAACTTTAAAGATGGGTACTTGCTTTTCCGTGGTCACTTCCTGTTCCAGTTAATATTTGATTTACAGGTATGCCCCACCAAGCAATCAGCTCACTACAATTTAGCTTTTTTGTGCCCAAACTTAACTTTTCCACATTCTCTTCCTCTGAACTCAAGAAACAAAACAAATGAGCAAAGGGGAAAAATAGAGAGGGGGAGACAAACTAAGAAACAGACTCTTAACCGTGGAGAACAAACTGGTGGTTACCAGAGGCGGGAGTGGGTGGGGGGATGGGTAAGACAGGGGCTGTGGATGAAGGAGGGCACTTGTCATGAGGAGCACCCGACAATGTATGGAATTGTTGAATCACTATATTGTACACCTGAAAGTAACATTATGCTGCATGTTAACTGGAATTTAAACAAAAACTTAAAAAAATAAAAATAAATTTTAAAAAGAGGAAAACATTAAAACAAGAGAAAAGATGAAATTCAGTACTATATACCTGGAAAGGGTCCATGGGCATTTCCCACCAATGCCGAATATTGTACTCACTGTCAACATCTCTACCTTGGAAACCAAGTAAAAATGTACAGATGAGTCAACTACATCATAAAAAAAATTCAGATCAATTGCCAATCAACGAACGGGATAACATCTGGTTATTTTGATGGTCATATTGACCAAACCAGTTCACTCGGATGCAACCCAATTCGAATCACAAATCTGATTCAGTGACAACAGCAACAAAAGATCGACTTGAGATAACTCATCATCTGACAATCTCAGGATTCCTTTCATTGTTTTGCTTAAGAACACTGATAGACTTTCTGAGTTTCATTGGAAAACCTGTGTAACAAGGACCTGTCAGGCTCTAAACCTCTGTGATTCAATGAATAATGTTATTATCTTCCCTGCAAGGTTTCAGTATCCTATTTAGATGTCATACTCTGCTTTCGCTGCAATTTACGGGTACTTTTAATTTCAAACGTAAAATCTTTCATCTTAAGGAGACATGCGTTATATATTTGTTTTAGTGTACCTCAGGGAACAAAGCCAATGTGCATTGAAGATTCAATTAGCAATAGTGAGGGTGGTGATTAAAGAGCTCCACTCGTCTGGCTGATTCATTTGGTCTCTTTTCATCTAATTTCTTAGGGACTAAATGTAGCTTGAAATAAAGTTTTATTTTAAATTAGTGTTCAGTGCAACCCAGCCAAGAAAGACTGTGGTGTTTTGTTTTGTTTTGTTTCCAAATCCGTTCCCTTTGTGTACAGAGAAATTCAGGATCAGCTTTCCACCATAAGCTGGAGTGTAGCAAGATGATCTGTTGCATTATTAGATTACCTTTCACCTCACCTGAAAGTGGAAATCACAAGCCAGTGATGTGTGGATTGGGTCAGTGTTTAGAAACCTAGGTGAGTTGACAATGTCAATTGAGAGACGTCACATAATCTGGATTTCTGGCTCCAAGTGCCAGAGGTGAGTTGTGTCTGCCTCTTTGCATTGTTCACAGAGTCCCCTCCTGGTCAGTGGCACTCATTTATGTGGCCTGCCTGGTGCCTAGAGCATCTCCTGTTCTGAAGTTTTAGGTTATGCAAATATTCCCGATTCTACACAGCAACATGGAGGTGAGGGGTAGAGAATAGAGTGTGCACCAATTATGAGACTTGCCCATCCCAATTTAGACAAAGGCCAGTGCAACTTACTGAAAGAAGAGGCAGCAATGTAGGTGAGACCAAGGTTTAAGGCCCATCTAATAGTCATCCATCAGATGGAGAAACAGCAGAAGTGATGTGGCAGCCCCCTCCTCCCCCAGGTTAAGGTGGATGCAGAGGAGGGGAATTGTGGTTTGGAGTCATCATTTGAGAGGAATTTTAAGGAGTAGCAAGGAACCTTCCTGCAAGCAGGGGGCTCAGGGGCTCATTCCCAGGAAGGGTAGGAGGAATGAAGCAGAAACCTTAGTGCTCCAAGTAGAGGATCATGATGACCAAGAGGTAGGACCCTGGGTCTGTTGGGAAAGCAAGATGGCAGCTCAGGGGTAAGTGCTGGGACAACCGGATATGCCAGTTGGCCAATGCTGAGTTTCAGCGATTGGTAGTCTAAGGCTCTGAGCTTCTCTTCTAGTTCTAGAATAGGTCCAGAACCACAGATAGGAGATGTCTTTGAATCTGACTTCGAGGATGTGGGGAAACAGACACACAGCAATTACAGCAGGTGCTGGGACTCTGGCATGGCTGTAGGAAGGCAAAAACATCTTGATCTCATGCTTCAATTAAACCAAAGTAATTCATTCTTTGCTACTTCCACTCTTCTGCTTAATTAGCATGAAGTTAGAAAGTATATTATTCTAAAAATGACTCAAGGTGGAAATCTCTGCAAACATGGTAAGAATGTGAGACGATAAAGGATAACCCTCTTGTCCACTGATCTCTATTCAGCCTGTACTCACTGAACTCACATTGAGCAATCACTTTTACTAATTTTTTAATGTTTATTTATTATTTTTGAGAGAGACAGAGTCGAGCAGAAGAGGGTCAGAGAGAGGGAGACACAGAATCTGAAGCAAGCTCCAGGCCCTGAGCTGTCAGCACAAAGCCCGATGTGGGACTCGAACTCACAAACTGTGAGATCACGACCTGAGCCAAAGTCAGACGCTTAGCTGACTGAGCCAGCCAGGCACCCCTGAGCAACCACTTTTATATCTGAACAGATGTTAGGGTTTGAAGCCCACAGTTCACACCCTATCCCCCGACTTGGTCCTCCCCATGAGAAAAATGGCCTTTTGCCTCTTGAACACCTGAGGGTTAACTGGCCAAGAAAGAGATTACTGCTTAGGCAGATGAAGAGATTAGATATGAGACAATAAACATGCAGCCCTTGGCTGATATACCTCTGGCCCCAGATCCTGAGAGGCATCCCTAATTGATTACAGCACTCTTTCCTGCTGAGCTGGGATGAGGCCTCGGGATCCCTCCCAATACCATGTCCCGGGAGCCAATCAATTAGGGTTGACACTGGAAATGAAATACATCTGCCCTGCTTTGATTAGGTTTTTACTTCCAAGTGTGCTGTGGATGAAGCCACTGAGTGGGGTAGAATATCCAAGTCCAGGTTGAAAGCAGGCAAATTGCCAGCCAGGGAAATTTATATCAGAATACATTTAAGGTATTAATTTGTTTTTGTCTCTCCTTCCCTCCCCACCTTTTCTAGGTAGATAGGCAAGTCCCTTATAGTCCCTTGCTCGTGGGATTATGGCTGGGCAAAATATGAGGTGTATAAGGGGAAACAACACCCTTCCTTTGTAAAAGCTTAAACTGAATGAAAAGATTCTTTGCTATGTGTTTCAAAAAGAAGGAAGGTGGTCGGGAGGTGGGGAGGGGGGCACATAAGCTCATTTGGGTGATAGTCCTACAGGAACGTGGGTGGAACTTGTATCATTCATGGTCCCAGCAGGAAGGTGATAATGCCCTCAAATTAGGGGAAGGGAAACCCTAAGGAAGAAGGAAGTAACCGGAGTCTAATAACAGCACAGCTGTTCTCACCACTTGGCCCAAAGGGGTGAGGGGTGGCAGTGGTTGCCAGAGCAGGAAGGAGAGCGTGGCCTCAAGGGGCTGATCTGGACAGTGGCCATGACCACGGGTGGAGGGACACACCAGCCCTAGGAAGCCAGGCAGGGAGGGAGCCAGGAAGGAAAATGCCCCTATATCACCCCCTTCCTTCCCTCCTCTCTCCTGCTTCACCTCCCCGTGGCCCAAACCAGTCAGAAACCAAAGGGCAAGGGAGCCCATTGTTGTTCCTGTAGGTTAACAGGAAGCAGGGTGGAAAAGGGTGGGGTGCAAATCAGAGGACCAAATAGAGTGCATCTGTCATTACCCAAACCATTTCCTTTCAACATTCGCTCTTGCCTTCTCCTGGGTGAGAAGAGTTTGTACTATCACAAGGGACAGGACAATCCTATCTGCTACCATGTTATCAAGGGACGCTATAAATTCAGCCGTACTCCCACCTGAAACCTAAAACATTAGCCACTGTCAGCAGTCTACTAGAAGGTATGAGAGGAAAATGGGGGAACAAAAGAAGTGATGAATATAGCTGCTATAGTCCCCAGTGTGGTAGTTGGTTTGGGGTCAAATTTGGGAATCATGTATCTGTGGTTTTCTACTCCCCTTTCCTCTACTCCTGCCAACACTTCAGATGGATGGAACTCTCTACCTGATGAGGTGAACTCAAACTTAACCTCTTTAGTAGCTGAGCTCTTTATGTTTTTTCCCTTCATTTTGTTCCCACAATACTTCACTGATGAGATCTACTGGGCAAAGGGGTCCTGGGAGGCACTCCCATGAATCCCTTGGGTTGTGGCCACAGACTCCCTCCCCCTGATGAGTAGCAGCACCTCAATTTCCCTTGATGATAAGTACATGATGAGCACTGACAGCACAGTCCTGCTCTTCTCTAGAAGCATCATGAGAGGCTCAAATGTCCAGTTTCTTGTTTTTTTTTTTTTAAAGTTTTTATTGATTTATTTTGAGAGAGACAGAGGGGGGGGGAGCTCGAGCTCACAAACTGCGAGATCATGACCTGAGCTGACATCAAGAGCTGGACACTCAACTGACTGGACCACCCAGGCACCCCATCAAATGGCCAGCTTCTAATTAAATGCCACCCTCATCATCTTTCTTGGTGGAAGCATTCCTTCCTTGGCCCTAGGACCTTCGACCCACCTGGCCCAAGGTCTCAGGAGTAAGAAGCCAAAGTCCTTCAAGTTACTTATTAGATGTAAAGGTGAGAGGGTCCCTCCCACCTCTTGATTCTCAGACCCACACATCATGGGGAGATAATGCCATATATTTCGGCTGTTTAAGACACATGCCATGTCCAGCCTTGAATGGTGCTGTCCTCTAGTTAGCACCATAGCGGAGTCTTCAGCAGGGCATTTCACTGTTCTGTTGAGCACACTGCTTCCGAATGCTAGTGCACAGAAGAAGACATCGTCTTCTGTATTCCATCCCTGCATTTCTTTGCTGTAAAATATATGCCATGGATGGAGGTGAGGGCGTATGGTAACCCATGGCAACAGGTAATTGATTATGTAAACCCACAAATGGTACTGATAAAAGGCTTTTAAGGAGTATCTGGTAAACGGGTCAGAGAAACATTCCAAAATATAGCATACGTGACCTCCCAACTCCAAGATGTTGTGCATCCCTCTTAGGCATGGGCAGAGTACCTTCCAATACCTTTTCTCTAAGAGTGAAACTCCAATATTTCATAGATCAATAGACTTCTAGAAACTTTATCATCCTGGCAGGCCCCTAAACTTTCTTAAAGTTTCTCTCTCATATTTTTGCATTCATATGCCTCAGTGAGCTATCTAGAATGCTTAATACCTTTTGCTCACTAGATCCGATTAGTGTCAGCTGATCTATACGACACATCACCATGACGTTCTGTGAGCTATCAGAGTGAGCAACGTTCCTTTGGCTCATATTAGATGAGGGAATGAAAAAATTTACACAGCTATGAGACAGTGTAGTAAAGTTTTACACCACCGTGAAACAATACCATAAAAGTAAATTGTTGTCCCTGCCATATAAATACAAACTCCTTTTGTTTGGAATGGAGGAATAAAGCATTTGTCACGTCATTAACTGCATACCGGCTAGCAGGAGCTGTGCGGATCTGCTCCAGTAAAGGACCACATCTGAAACCATTTCTGTGATTGGCTTTATTACCTGACTACCTTTATTACCAGAATAAACTTGTAATAATCTGCTGCCATTTTCTAAAACCCATCTTGTTTTTGCACCAGGAATATAGGAAAACCAAAATATTTAGAGTGAGAATCACCACCTCTGTGCCTCTCAAGTCCTTGATGGCTGTGCTAATCTCTGCTTCTCCTCCAGGGATGAAATCCTGCTTTGGGTTTGCTATTATGGCAGAAGTAGCAGATCCAGCAGTCTTCATTTGGACCTTCCTCCCATAATCGCCCTCCCTCCACTGGTAAGGAAACCAGTGTGGACCTTCTATCAGTTACTAAGTGTCTACACCCACTATTCATTCTGAGGCCTCAGCCCCCTATTCATTAGAACCCCTATTCTGAATGACAGACCATCATATCGATCATGTCTCTGAGGATGATCATAAGTTTAGAACCAATTTCTAATAACCCCTGGAGGTTCTCTATATTTTCCCTTCCCAGTGCACAGTGACTCTGGTAAATGGCCATCGGCTCCTCTGGGAGGGAACTGGTAAAGAGCCATGAATCCAGACCAACATGACTCATGTCAGGTCTCTTCCCACCAGACCTCAAAATTTTCCACCTATGTGTGTGTGTGTGTGTGTGTGTGTGTGTGTGTGTGTGTGTGTGTGTATATAATTTTCCACCTATATATATATATATAAAATTTTCCACCTATATATATGTGTGTCAAGAATTATCTCTTCCTTTTCTTGAAACTCCATAATCAATACACTATCATTGAGTATCCCTGAGAATCAAAACACTCTGAGTCCAAGAGTGTTATATGGTGAGTTATATTAAATGTTTAAGGGATATATGGTGCCAACCATACATAAATCCTTCCAGAGGATTAAGAATATAGACTTTCCAATTCATTTTATAAAGCTACAATAACCTTTGGTCTTCAGTAGAGACCAAAAAGATCAGTATGATAAAGGAAAATTGTAGGCCAATATTGTCATAGACATACTTGCAAAATTCACACAAATACTACACAAAAAAATACACCAAGTATTAGTAAGCCAAATCCAGCAAAGTATAAATGGGTTAATATTTTATGACTAAGTTGATTTTATCCTAAGAATGTAAGTTTATGTTAATATTTGAAAATCAATAAATGTAATTTACCATAACTGAATATATAAAAGAAAACCACATGGGGGCGTCTGGGTGGTTCAGTGGATTAAACGTCTGACTTCAGCTCAGGTCATGATCACACAGTTCCTGAGTTCCAGCCCTGCCTCTGACTCTGTGCTGACAGCTCAGAGCTTGAAGCCTGCTTTGGATGCTATGTCTCCTTCTCTCTCTTTGCCCCTCCCCCCCCCCAAAATAAACATTAAAAAAAAAAAAAAAAGAAAACCACATGGTTATTTCAATAGGTACAGAAAGTGTACATAAAATTCAATATTCATTCATGATAAAGAGTAGAAATGCAAGGGGATGCCTGGGTGGCTCCATCGGTTGAGCGTCGACTCTTGATTTTGGCTCAGATCATCATCTCACAGTTCCTGAGATCAAGTCCCATATCAGGCTTCAGCACGGAGGCTGCTTGGGATTCTCTGTCTCCCTCTCTGTCTGTCCCTCCTTCATGCTCTCTCTCTCTGTGTCTCAATAAATAAATAAACATTAAAAAAAGAGAATAGAAACAAAAATAAAACTAAAAACTATATTGAGCTAAATGGATTATCATACTAACCTTAGTAAGGAATGCATGATCTTTTCAATGATTTGTATAAGGTCAGTTGGATATCTGTATTTCAAAAAGTTAACTTTGACCTCTACCTTTCACCATAAAGAAAAATTCTTTTGATTTGGAGCACAGATTGTGTCATAAAGGAATTAAACTTATAAAACTGAACAGAGGAAAATATTTTCATCATAGAGGGAGAGGCAATGATTTTTAAAACAAGGTACCCATATCCAGAATATGTTTTTTAAAACTTCTACAAATTGGGGCACCTGGATGGCTCAGTTGGTTAAGCGTCTGACTCTTGATTTGGGAACAGGTAGTGATCTCACAGTTCCCTCTCTCTCTACCCACCACCCAAAATAAATAAATAAACTTAAAAAAAAAACTTCTACAAATCAATTATAAACAAATAGACTATAAAAATGGGTAAAAGGCTTGAACAACACTTCACAAATAGGATATCCAAAATGTCCTCCAAATATACATATGTGTGTGTGTGTGTGTGTGTGTGTGTGTATACACACATACAGAGAAAGAGAGATGCTCTATATTATTAGTGAATAACTAAAATGGAAATTGAAAGCACAATGTGGTCAGGTTAGGATCTGAATAGACATTTTGCCAAAGAAGACCTACCGATGGCCAGCAGACATGTGAAGATGCTTAGTACTGCTAATCATCAGGGACATGCTATCCAAACCACCATGAGGTACGACCACACACCTGTCAGAATGGCTAATATCAAAAACACAAGAAATAACAAGTGTTGGTGAGGATGTGGAGGAGGTGCGCTGTTGGCAGAAATGCGAATTGGTGCAGCCACTCTGGAAAACAGTGTGGAGGCTTCTCAAGAAATTAAGAATAGAAATACCATATGGTCTGGTAATTCCACTGCTAGGTATTTACCCAAAGAAAATGAAAACACTAATTCGAAAAGAGAAATGCACCCCCGTGTTTATAGCCATATTGTTTACAATAGCCAAGATATGGAAACAACCTAAATGTTCACACATAGGTGAATAGATAAAGAAGATGTGACACAATAGAATGTTACTCAGCCATCAAAAAGAATGAGATCTTGCCACTTTTGACAACATGGATGGACCCAGAGGATAATATATTAAGTGAAATAAGGCAGTCAGAGAAAGACAAATACCATTTGATTCCACTTATATGTGGAATCTAAAAAACCAAATGAACAAATAAACAAAGCAAAACAGAAACAGACTCAGATACAGAGAACAATATGGTAGTTGCCACGGGGAAGGGAGATGGGGGGATGGGCAAAATAGAGGAAGCGGATTAAAAAGTACAGAGTTCCAGTGTATAAGTCACAGGGTATAATGTACAGCACAGGGAATATAGTTAATAATGGTTTAGCAACTTTATATGGTGACAGATGGTAGTGAGATTTATTGTAGTGATCTCTTTGTAATGTATATAAATGTTGAATCACTATGTTGTACACCCGAAACTAATACAATATTGTTTGTCAACGACACTTAAATTTTAAAAAGGTGAGGATACCTAGTTTGGCAAGGATGCAAAACACTGCATCCGTGCAGTGTTTTTGCTACTATTAGCTGGAGGGTTCAATTGGTACACTTTATAGAATTGTTTTTTAGCACTTTGAAGGCTAAACACATCCCTACTGTATGACACCCAACCATATTCCTGTGTATATATTATAAGAAATGAGTGTTTCCATCCACCGAAGGACATGTTTAAAAAAATAATCAGAGCAGCTTTATTCATAATTGTCTAAAATTGAAAACAACCCACTATCCATCAAAACTATAATGGAGAACAAATTGTATTGTATTCATAACCATACAATTACACACAGCAATGGAAATAAAGAACCCAGACTACTTATATACCCAATAACATGGATGAATCTATCACGTTGAATGAACGAAGACAGAAATGAAGGTTCACATGGTGTGTGATACCATTGACAAACCTCAAATACAGCCAGATTTATGGGGAGAGAAGTCAGAAGAGTCATTACCTTTGGGGGCAGGATATTGAGGAGGAAGGGGTTGTGGTGGAGCCACCCACCTGTAAAAATGAATAGAAATATTCTAGGGGCACCTGGGTGGCTCAGTCGGTTAAGCATCCGACTTCAGCTCAGGTCATGATCTCACAGCTCGTGAGTTTGAGCCCCGCATTGGGCTCTGTGCTGACAGCTCAGAGCCTGGAGCCTGCTTCTGATTCTGTGTCTCCCTCTCTCTGCCCCTCCCCAACTCATGCTCTCTCTCTCAAAAATAAATAAACATTTTTAAAAATTTAAAAAAAAGAAATATTCTAGATCTTTTGATGTCTGGTGGCATATATTATATATTATATTTAAAATTCATCATCCTCTGTGCTTAAGATTTGTTAACTTTACTGTGAAATTTATTTGTAAACTTTTCTGAGGTTATAACTCAATTTTGAAAATTATTTTCAAATGTAGAAGGAGGGGGTGGTGGGTGGGAGATGTGGTAAGTAGGAACGTTGACTGGGTCCATAGACATTAACACAGGGGCAGCCATATAGCAATACTGCAATTTCCTTGCCTAACAGCTCTGCTCCTATTAAAACTATGCGGATAATGGAAAAGCAGTAGAGCGAGACTCCCCCCTCCTGCTTTTTTGTGCCAGTCACACAGCAACTAAGTGGTGAAACCAAGTTTTGAACCCACCTTATCTGACTCCAGGATCTGTCTAGGAACACACACTAAGATTGTTTTTCAGACCAATGTATAATAAGGCTATGTGTATTATTATTATTATTATTATCATTCTTTAATTTTAGAAAGAGAATGGGGAGAGGGGCAGAGAGGGAGAGAGAACCTTAAGCAGGCTCCACACTCATCACAGAGCCCGATACAGGACTCGATCCCATAACCCAAAGATCATGACCTGAGCCAAAATCAAGAGTCGGATGGATGCTCAACCAACTAAGCCACCCAGGTGCCCCATATCAGTGTATTATTTATAATCTTCTGAATATATGGTTGCCTTTATTAATTTCTAATAATATTATTACATAGTATGATTCATTTCTTTGAGTTGTCTTTATAAAGCCCTAAATTAATGGAGTCACTTCAGGTGTTAGTAAAAAAAAAAAAAAAATCACTTAAATTTTGAAACCTGGTCTGATATTTGCAATCATGTGGCCCAAATTAGGCAGACCAAATAAGTTACCATTTTTCTTTTTGGAGAAGCGTATAGTCTTGTGCCAAGAGGTAAAGTGATAACCACTCTCTGTGACAGTGAAGTTCTCTGAGCCATAAACTGTTTCAAACTACACTATTTTTGAAATATTTGTCTTCCCTGGAAAGGAGAGTTTTCTCCCTCTCTGCCTCCCTCCCTCTGTCCCTCTCTCTCTCTCTACCTCTCTCTCTTTCCCACCAGGGCAGTGTTCCCAAGAGTTCTTTCCTAAATTGAGAAAAGAAATAACAAAACCTCAATTTACAAATGGCCTGTTGTGCAGATTTCCATATACGAATGCATTCCCACTCTGGTGCGCTCAGAGTAACCCTCTTCCTTTCTGACCAGATTCTCTCCGATTTTAAGTGCTCTGGGCTAATGGTACCATCTGGTGCCTGGAGCTGGAAACTGTTCTTATCCATGTCTTTTCCATACCACCTTCCTTCTTCCTCTCCAAAACCAGGGTACCCAGATGCGGGGCACTTGTTTCCTTTGTGTTTCACGATCTGAAATAGTGCCAACTTAGCTCATCCTACTTCCGGCAAATTGAGCAATACCCCCATTCCTGCCTGTACATGTTCTCTTTCTTTCAAATTTTCTGTAGTGACTTTATTATTATTATTATTATTTTTTAATGTTTATTTATTTTTGAGAGAGAGAGGGAAAGTGAGCAGGGGAGGGGCAGAGAGAGAGGGAGACACAAAACCCGAGGCAGGCTCCAGGCTCTGAGCTGTCAGCACAGAGCCCGATGCAGGGTTCGAACTCAGAAACTTAACCATCAGGTCAGCCGACCTGAGCCGAAGTCAGAGGCATAACTGACTGAGCCACCCAGGTGCCCCTAGGTAGGGACTTTTAAAAATGGTTCCATCTTAACCTTAAAATCAGGGAGACTGAGGATTAGAGAAACTTAATACATTTTCTTACTGTCACACAGAAGCAGAAACAGGGCTGAAACAGTAGTAATGGATTGTTCGGAATGGCTCGGAGGGACAACTTGGAGAATTTGGGGCAAATGTAAAGTGAGAATAATCTATGTTTTTTATTTTCAGTCATGTGAACTTTCCTGGAGAACGTGGTGATACCTTGAAATAGCAAGTAAGTGGAGGTACTTCTGTTTTATAAGCGTGTGTTACTGAGGGTTTCCTAATGTGTGGGTTTGTTTGATCTGTCTGCCATCTCTTTTTCCCATTTCGTGTTTCTGTATTGGGCCTTCTCTGCTGACCTGAGAAGCGGTTGGTCTTTGTCAGTTGAATCGCATCAGACCTTTGAATTCTCCCCAGAAGCATCTCCCTGTTCCAATTGCCGTTTTGTACAGGCCAGAATAATATCCCATCATCTTTGTGCTTACAAATGATAACACCAGATGGATGTTTCAGCACAAATGATATCTAGATGCCTAATTATTACATAAGTGGCACACAAGATGCAGAGTCAACTAAATTTAAGTCCACTGTGATTTTGGTAAATTTACCAAATCAAGAGGGTGAGCTGGTTGCTTTGTCTACAAGTCTTTTTTTTTTTTTTTTTTCCATTTGATTATGACTGGTAAATTTAAGGAAACTTAATTTTGGATTGCTTAAGTTTTGGGCACAAATTAAGCATAAAAAAGAATAATGACCTCAGTGGATTAAAATATATCAAATATGTAAGAAGTTCATAAAAATACCACCTTAATTGGTCACCTCTGGATGTTGCTAGGATACCAAGTCACTGTTCTAAAAGCCAGCAAATAGAAGTAAGAAATCAAGTATTTGTCTTGCTTTCTTGTACAGATTATATTTCTGGGTAAACAAATAGTTTAGTAAGAGAATCTCCTCCTCCTCCTCCTCCTCCTCCTCCTCCTTCTCCTCCTCCTCCTCCTCCTCCTCCTCCTCCTCC
>NW_024412416.1:10591133-10617854 GCF_014898765.1 Herpailurus yagouaroundi
CTCCTCCTCCTCCTCCTCCTCCTCCTCCTCCCCCTCCCCCTCCCCCTTCTCCTTCTTCTGTAAGAGGATACTCTTTAGAGGTGAATTCCAGCTAAGAAATGCAAAGTGATAGGGGTGCCTGGGTGGCTCAGTTGGTTAAGCATCTGACTTAACGCTCAGGTCATGATCTCATGGTTCACAAGTTCGAGCTCCACGTCTGGCTCTGTGCTGACAGCTCGGAGCCTGGAGCCTGCTTCAGATTCTTTATCTCCCTCTCTCTGTGCCCCTCCCTCGCTCGCACTCTGTATCTTTCTCAAAAATAAATAAAAACCACTAATTTTTTTTTAAATAAAAGAAATACTGAGGAATAATAGAGTTAGAATTCACTATTTGGCAACTCATAATTAAATAGTGTTTGTAGTTAATACTCATCAGAAGGGTTGATAGTGAATTTTATAGTGGATAGATGAAGCTGGTAAAACCAGACCCTGGGGTGCCTGGGTGGCTCGGTTGGTTAAGCATCCGACTTTGGCTCAGGTCGTGATCTCACGGTCCGTGAGTTTGAGTCCTGCATCGGGCTCTGTGCTGACCCCTCAGAACCTGGAGCCTGTTTCAGATTCTGTGTCTCCCTCTCTCTCTGCCCCTCCCCTGTTCATGCTTTGTTTCTCTCTGTCTCAAAAATAAATAAATGTTAAAAAAAAAATTTTTTTTTAAATTAAAAAAAAAACCCAGACCCAGATATCATGGGCCCCTGGATGTAAGGTGATAAGAAGAACAGATCCCCAACTATGAAGAGGTTTGGCAAAGAAAAAGCAACATCTGAATTTAATCAACCTTCTGAATCTAACCAGTGGTTTACAGGAATGATAAAGGATTAGCATTGCATTAAAGGCACAAAAATGCGATCGGTCAAAATCGTAATGGGGAATCTCCTAAAAATGAGTGATCTTAATTCTTCAACAAATATGTGGCATTAAAAAGAGAGGAAGAGCTTTAGAAGAAACATACCAAACCATATAATGTAAGTAAGAATTCTGAATAGTAAGACTCTACACTTAATAAGATTTCTGAGCCTCTAGTATATGGTATTAAGGATTTATAATACATTTTTATGTGCAATAATAATATAGTCACTATACTCACAAAAGAAAGAAGCAAGTCCTTGTTAATTACACACACTGAAAAATATGGGTGAAATTGGATGCTTGGGATTTTCCTGCTAACACTCCCTGTCTTGGTTCAGGTCCCCAGAAACTGACCCTGATATCATGATTTGTATGCAAGCCACACAGTATGGGATGTGTTTCCAGAAGAAATTGTTAGTGGGGGCGGGGGGTGGGCAGGGAAGCAGGACAGGATGGGTAAGAGGTCACCAAGGAATGATTTCAGACATTGTATTAAAGGGTACTTTCAGCTTCAACCCTCAGGGGAATCTACCAGGTAAGTTACGCCTCAAAGCTGCTTTGCCCAGAAACCAGGAAGCTGGCTCTCACTCTTCCCATCCATCCTCCCATCCATCCGTTAACTCGCTAAAGATCAAGACGTAAGCCCCCAGGCACTGCCTGGGAAAAGCGGATCCAGAGCCCACAGACAGGCTTTAGAAAAAGAATTCCAGATGCAGGTCTTTGTGGGAAAAGCAGATCCAGAGCCCACAGACAGACTTTGGAAAAAGAATTCCAGGTGCAGGTCTTTGGAGACAAAAGCACCCTGAAACTTGGAGGGGGGACACAGAAATTGGTAAAGGGATCTGAGAGCATCTTGGTGGAGGGAGGCATCAACAGTGCCCACTAAGGATGCTCCAGTAGTGAGAGGAGAGACTGTGGAGTAATGGAGGCAGAAGCAAGGTGCACATAATATTGCAAAGTATGGAAGCAAAGTGCATATGTTTGGAAACTTGCCTAAAAACTTGGAAAAGTATGCAATCATGACTCACTCACCTGTTAGATAGAAGCATTCTGATCTAAAAAGAAAAACAACAAAGATTCATTTGATCAGAAAGTTTGTTTCTAATTCAGTTGTTGAGAGCTTGAAAGTGACTGACATTTGGAAACAATGTCATATGCTGGTGTATTTCTCAGATAACCCCCACTTTGGCTCATAATAGGGAGGAATATTATGTGCTTACAAGGAAACAGTAGAAAACACCACAGAGGTAACACAAATAATTAAAGCCATGCTTCTGAGAAACTGGTTTGGTTGGTCTTTGATGTTCCAGGGAAAGCAGCTGTTCTTGGAACTCCTTTGGTTTTAGCTTACTCTCTGCCAAAGGGCTGCTTTACAACTTTACCACTGGGTACGAGATTGTTGGAGGTATGTGTTTAGGAGGAATGCTTACTTCTTTTTTTTTTTTTTTAATGTTTATTTATTGTTGAGAAAGAGAGAGACAGAGCATGAGCGGGGGAGGGACAGAGAGAGAGGGAGACACAGAATCTGAAGCAGCTCCAGACTCCAAGCTGTCTACACAGAGCCCCATGCGGGGCTTGAACTCACAAGCCGTGAGGTCATGACCTGAGCTGAAGTCAGATGCTTAACTGACTGAGCCACCCAGTCACCCCAGGAATGCTGACATCTTAATGATCAAGGAGTCTCTATGGCTGCTGCTGTTCCAAGTTACATCAAACTCAACACTCAAAGCACAGGCTTCCTAACACAAATTATTCTTTTTTCCCCCCTCCTGATCAAGGTGAGAGTTTCAGTTAGAAAGTACAGTAGAAGGGGAGACTCCCACAAAGTGAAACTGTTTATTCTGACATACTGTAGTACCCAAGCATGAAGGTTTGATGAAATTATTTTTCATGCAATCCAGTCTGTTATGAATTCATCTTTGATGTGCCATGCAAACTCCTTTTCAGATCTCCCCATAAGGGTGAGATGTCTTTACCATGTGTTTTTCTGCCTCTGGTTCTATTGACTTCCTTGTCATGTAGATTTCCTCAATTATATCATATCAGGAGAGAAATGTGTATTACCAGGGTGCACGCCCAGGTCACTCCACCAAGATTTCAAAACACTGTGCAAGCTAGCTCAAGTTCACCTTGAGCTGGATGCTCCTTCAAGAATGCACTTAGAATTCATATCATTGCTATTAGCTAACTCTGATGCCTTTTTCTACTCCAATACATATTTCTCATCTGTGTGCTACAAAATACTCCACCATGCACATTATTGAATTCTGTGCTCATAATAACCCTCAGCCCCCTTATGTGCATGACGTGATTTCCCCAAAGTCACAATGTTACTAAGGAGAGCCAGGATACACACAAAGTCCGTCTAACTCTACTACCCACATTTTTTCCCATTCTTTTCTGCACAAGAAGAGCTGAGAAGTGTCATGGTTGCTGTTTCCTTCTTCAGGTCATTTCCCAGATTTCCTTTGGAAAAGCTGTCACTCTTTTACTGAGAACCAGGAAAATTTTCTTCCCATCAAAAGAAGCAATAAATGTAACAAGTAATAAAAACAATGGTTAACTTGCTGACTGTGTGTTAGGCACACTCATATACTTTGTAACAGCATTACGAGGTTATCTGCTATTACTGTTTCTATGTTATAAATAAGCCCTGGCGCCAAGGAGTTCAATCCCTAGCCCAAAGTCACATAGATTAGTAAATGGCAGAGTTGGCCTTTGAATAGAAGCGCTCTGACTCTGGGGACTTAACTGGTATGCAATCAGCCTCACGAGGACCGAGGGCTTAGCTCAATGGCAAGGCAACAGCATTCCTGGTGAATCCATTGGTGAGTCTATCCGGAAACTGGTCCAGGCAGCGCTTTTGTGGCAGATCATATTTTCCAAAACTAGTTGCAACAGTCCTACCCATCCTCTGTGCTCTGTTTAAAAGATGGCCTCAGTGCTCCTCCCCTTGAGTGATGGGGTCTCTCTTCTCCCCCTTGGACCTGGGCACACCTTTGCAGCTGCCCCCATGACCGGCCTGAAATGAGTGACTTTCTAGGCTGAATTGTAAAATGCCCAGCACTTCAGTCTGTTTTCGTAGCACGCTTATCCTTATAGCTCGCCAGCATGCCTAAGCAGGCCACGGAGAAGCCAATGGAGAGGAAATCAAGTTCCCCTGGCCACGGTTCTGGTTGAGCTCCCAGTCAACAGGCAGCACCAACCTTTCAGCCATGTGTGGGTGCCACCTTGAAAGTCACCCTTCCAGCCTCCCGTGAAGCAGTCTCCTAGCACAGTAGACATTGCACAGAACAGAGGTGAGCTGATTCTGCCCAGCCCTACCCAAAAGGCAGATTTGTGAGCAAAATCAATGATTATTATTGTTTTCAGTCCTTATGTTTTGGGCTGGTCTACTTTGCAGTAGTAAGTGATGTAACGGCTTCAAGAGCAATGTCCTCTGAGCATTTTGTTGGTGGCCTAGCAGTAGTGGTGGTGATGGTAAGGAAGGAGTGGGCAAAGGAACTAATATTTATATGGCAGGCACCTTACCAGGCCCTGCCATATGCCTTATCTGCTCTGTTTCTGAAATTGATTCCATGAAGGAAGGACTGTTGTTTCAAATTTGCTGGAGAGGCCAGCCACGTACTCATTTGGCACTCACCGCACCGGCAGACATGCGGTGGCTTCAACTGGAGGGCTTTCTGAATCCAAGCACGTGTCTTCTCACTAACGTCTTATTTCTACATTGAACCGAATCCTGATACCCTAAAATCGAACTAAAAAAAGCCCAGAAGTGAAAAGGTTAATGAAAAACTTAAGATTCCCTCAAGTCTCAGAGAGTAGAGTGAAAGTCCATGAGCATCAGGTAAACGTCTGTGATTTCTGGGCATCTGGGTGGCTCAGTCGGTTGAGCATCCAACTTCAGCTCAAGTCATGATTTCACATTCTTGGGTTCGAGCCCTGCGTCGGGCTCTGTGCTGACAACCCGGAGCCCGGAGCCTGCTTTGGATACTGTGTCTCCCTCTCTATCTGCCCCTCCCCTGCTCACACTCTGTTTCTCTCTGTCTCCCAACAAAATAAATAAATAAATAAATAAATAAATAAATAAATAAATAAATAAATAAAACGTTAAAAGAAATTAAAAAAAAAAAAAGCCTGTGATTTCCAACTGGGAAATAATAATAGGGGTGGTCATGGCAATGATGATGAGAAACTAGCATTTATTGAGTAAAAATTAAAGGTATGCATACTCTATGAAACAATGAGTCAGTTTCTACTGTCAGGTGCTTCATGCCCAGGATTTCACCAACTATCCTAGGATGTAGGTATTTTTTAACTCCTGAGATTCACACACGCCAAAGAATCATCTGGAAGGCAACAGTGAGAGACCATCTGACTGTGAAACCCCGCTCCATATACTGTCTGAGAGAAGGAGCCTCGGCAAACATATGTACAATCTGACGAAATGCATTCCCTTGTCTGACAGTGAGCAGACAGATGGGGGACAAGGCAGGATGGACACATGTTTCCCAGTAGCTGGATATCAGGTGGATTCGAACTGGGGGCAGTGGGTGATTGCACTAGGGGCTCTCAGAAAGCTACAGGCTGCTACAGTGAGCCTGTGTGATGTGAAGATCCCACCTGCCATGCCCCATTCTGCATTTGGTGGCTGGTGCAGCCCCAAGGGGCATTTCTTAGAGGTCTGATGCTTGAAAATGCCAGCGGTTGAGGCCCCCGTGCTATTGGACAAAGTGGGAGATGTTAAAAGTGTGATGCTTGATCCTACTTACACAGACACTCCTTGTGTCTTCTCTTATTAAAATGTACACGGCATCTCTCTGTCAACCTGGGCATCTCTGATCTGTTCTGGAGAATCTTTGAAAGGGGCCAGCCGGCCTTGAAGGGCTGTTCCACCCCATCCCAAAGCAAAGTGTGTCCCAGTAACTGGACAGCCATGCAGCCAGGCCCAGCTTGTAATTTCCCCCAACAGCAACTATTTCAGAAGAAAACTGAAGGCAAGGGGGAGAGGAGGTTGTGAAAAATGTTTCCCCTAACCTGATGGTAAGGGACCATTTGTGGAGGAAAACACGTTTAAAAATAGAGTCACCTGTTTCCACTGTTTATTCCAATTTCGAGGCGAAGGGTATCTGCTTAGATTTTTAAAACGGAGGGAGAAGGGAACAAAACCCTTGTTGTCATAGGAATAAGAGTTCTCTTCCAATCAGAGGAGGGTGAATTCAAGTGAAAAATTGGAATCGAGAGAAGGTGAGATATTCTAAGGGAACAAGCATCCATTGTCCTGCAAAAATCTATAGCCAGAGAGAAAAAATAAATGCAGAAGGAAATGTAGAATGCAGCATTCTGCATGTCTGTGTACATTTTCAGTAGCAACGGGAATCTTCGGCTGACGTGGTTTAGAGGCTAACTCCAGTATAATTTAAAATCAATATCAAAATGACTTTTCATCAGTTTGACTCATGTTGCAGAAATGACTGGGGACCTGACAGAGGCTTGCAAGCTTCAGAGAAGGTCTGTGGCTGTTGAAAGCCCAGCAGTAAAGGTGCAAGATTTCTGATTTCTTGGAAAGAGCTGGTAACAAATGTTTGATTCTGAGCTTTGGAGTCAGACAAGTTTGCAGCTGAATCCTGCCTCCGCAGCCAATTGTCTAAAGTAAGCTGGGGCCCGTTCTTTCTGAGCAAAATGAGGATAGTCATACCTGCTCTGGAGTTAAATCACCGTGTGTTTATAAACTCAAAACCACGCCTGGCACATAATGGAAACCCACTGGCTGACAGTTTTTATGGCTGTAATAATCCCACACGATTCGGTCCGGTTGATGGGCCTTCTCACTTTTTCAAATCCATTCAAGCCACATACTTGGCGTTCAGGTATTCTGGACATGGATTACATGGGATATCAGGTAAGATTCAGTTTGATAGCATGTGACAGATACCCAAAATAATAGTAGGTTAAAAGAAGATAGAAATTTATTTTTTCTCTTCCGTAAAATAAGACCTCGCACCCTTAGTTCAGGGCTGGCGATGGCCTCCAGGACCCAGGCTGCCTGTAGCCGGAGGTTCTGTTTGTAAGATGGGCAGGAGCAGAGGTGTTTCTGGGTAGTCAGCAATCTGTGCCGTATGTGGGTTGGTGGCGTGTCTTCCTCCTTAGGCCTGATTAGGGGATTTCGGGCTGTAACATCTCTCCCCGATGGAAGGAAAGGGAGAAACATGCAAAGTGGCCACACTAAATAGAACTCTTTTTTCTCTATATTGTAATTCTAGTGTGCTTGCCAACAGAAAGAATTCACCAGCATGGTACTAAGTGCATTGAGTGTTGCCAATGCTGGTATCATTGATATTGTAGATCACATTATGTATAATATTTTTTTTTCCCATGGTACAGTATTCCAAAGTTAGCCAAGCAGTGCACCTGTTCCTGGCCCCGGAGCCTGGGTTCGAATCCCTTCCCACTGTAGGGAATCCCTTTGCCGCACTCGTGACAGTGTTAAGGTGCAGCGGCCTATTGATAAGCCAGCTGTCTCAAGTGCACTGTGTGGAGTCAGGCCCTGGTGGCTATAACTCTACGGCACTGGTTTGGTTCCAGGTCACTTGGAGAAAACAAGCCAACAGAACATGGACCATCTACTGGAGGAGCTGGGGGAGCGGGTCGAGGGGGCATGGTTTATAACCTTGACTTGCTGACTGTGGCTTGGGAGAAGGACAGCATTTTGTATTTGTTCCACTAATGCAGCTTACCACCACATTTCAGATAGTCATGGTAAACCTTTCACAACCTGGAAGATGTCGAAAGCAGCCATGCTTACTTTTTTTTAAATTAAATCCTGCACACGTACCCACATACACACTATTTATATGTAGATAATGTTTTTGGATTGATATAAGATTTCATTTATAGGATATTGAATTCATAAAATCACATATTCAATATTTTCCACTCTTATTTGAAGTTTTCATTCTCCCCAAGAACAAAGAAAGATTGAGGCTAATTGTTCCACGAGGTCTTTTCCAGCAATGACATTCTCTGAATGCATGTAGTTAAGTACGCTCTACAAGGCATTGACAGTCAGCCCTCTTGACTGTGTGAATGTGGTCACTCTACTTAGTGAGTCACTTGAAAAAATGCAGGAATTTAAGGTCATGCAGTCTGAATCTCTAAGGAACTACTAAAGTGGATAGAGGCCACTTCGTACTATAAAACTTTCTCATGAGGCAAGAACCAGGAAGGATTATCAACGTCAGTAAGACTGATGTTTGCAGTAAGAACCAACCAATTACTTAACGAAGGGGTGGAAGTGAGAAGCAGAAGGTAGGATTTTAGGATCCCTTAATAAATATTAACTAGTTTTACCCTGTGACTTGGGTGTTGTTTGTTATCTGTACCTTGATGGTAAAGAAATGAAGTTGAACAAAGTTAAAATGTTTCACGATTACCACTATTTGAACCCAGCTGTTTGCCTCCAAGGCTTGGGCAATTTCTTCCATAAAAAAAAAAAAAAAAAAAAAAAAAAAAAAAAAAAAAAGACCACCTAAGCATTCTGTAAAAATAAATAAAACATAGTCATAGAATAAATTCAAAAAGCAAACACTAGGAAAAAGCAGAATATATTTTATTTAGAATAAAAGCATAATTGTGGGAAAATGAAGCAAAAAGACTGGAAATAAACCATTCTCAGGGGTGTTGAGAACTAGTTGTTAAACTGGTGTTAGCTTGATATCAGCCATTAAGGGTGTATTTACACCGTGGAAATGGTATATAAATATGGCTATAAGTATAAAAAAGACTATGAATATGGCTTTGTTTTTCCTCCAGAAAGCCAGTTTGCAGGCATACTACTCACTGCTCATGCCCTCCATGGTTTGTGCATCGTGTTTCGTATCAAACCATTTCTACAATGGCATAAATTAGATTGTAACCCAGAAGAAATGACTATGGCAGAGTTAATAAAGGATGAATGAACTCAACCAAAACCAGTAGCTTCCAGAAAACCTGGCTTTCCAGACATGGCTTTCCCTTATCCCTGCGGATGTCTTTGAACTCAAGAATTGCCTGTGGGTTCAAAGGAAAGGTCAAGTCCCAGATGTTTTCTCCATGTGCAGGGCCATTCTCAGCTCCACCTTGCTCACTGGAGAGGGTATGCACACAGGTTAACTAAAGAAGATGAGCTGTGTGTGCTGGGCTGTGGATCACACAGCACATTTTCCCAAAGGGGCCTTGCTGGAAATCGACGCATCCTTTTGTCACACGTGGTCTTCTGGGACCTGGTGTGGCTTAGAATTTCTTTCTTTCTTTCTTTCTTTCTTTCTTTCTTTCTTTCTTTCTTTCTTTCTTTCTTTCTCTCTTTCTCTCTCTCTCTCTCTCTCTTTCTCTCTTTCTCTCTTTCTCTCTTTCTCTCTTTCCATTCTGGAAGCCCACTTCCAAGGAGGAAAAATACTCAATTTAGGAAGATCTGTAAGAGACCATTGATCTCCTCAGCCTGCTTGTGAAAGATGCACAGCAAAGAAGTTGAACCCCTCTGCCCGAGCACTCGAAGGCTGCCCACTCCCAACCCAAAGGTACATGGTCATGCTTGGCTGGTGCACCCTGCACATGCCATTAGGCACGTGAAAAGGGAGCTGCATTCAACAGAGGGCTTCATCCATCCGCCATAGTCCTGACATGGATATTCTGATGCTCGATGGCAAGTGCAATTATGTCACTGGTGGGGGCTAAGCCAAGGCTGTTACAGGACACCTAGTGCAGTTGTGGAGTAATGTGAAAAGGAGGAGACCAGATAAAACAGGCAGCTTTCAATCCAAAGTCCAGAAGGGCACACAGAGACTTTTTTTAGGCTGTTGCCTGCCTGGTGTGCTGAGTCACAGCCCTAACTTCTTTCATTGGAAAGGTTGCTCGTATCAAATTATCCTGCACCCAGGGAGGTAGAGAAGCCCCATTTGTCCTGGTAGCCTTGTTCCTGTTGAGTCACTGAAACTACAGACTGAAAAGACCTGTCAATTCCTCTGTCCGTCCTCTGGGGCCTGATATAAACTAGATTATTATATGCATTGCCTCTGTTTCTTCTTCCATCTGGTTCTGATTAAGACAGTTGAGAGGATATCCATGGCCTGATTTGGAATCTGCAAAGCCTAAGAATGATGGTGGTGTCCAATCAAATTACCCAACCGTGATTGAATCACTACACTTGGTTAGGCACCGATGCAAAACTCTATTTACGGAAATTCTTCTTTGTATTCTTCTCTCAGCAGTTATACTTCCTCAGCTAATTCATTTTCTCCAGAAAAGGGTAATTTATTGATCTGGGTAAATAAAAAAAGTAATGTACGTAATAATAGTTAGATACTGTTTATCGATCCTGTGTCCCTGATGTTATGCCATGTGCTTTATACTCAATCTCATTTAATTCCGCTGCCCCAAAACTAGTCATTATTCTTCCATTTTCTAAGGAGGAGAGAGAGACTCTGAGAAGTGAAGAGCTGGGTAATCTATCCCAGGCCCCCTTCAGTGGTCATTCAGAGCCAGAATTCACCTGGGCCATGCTTTTTGCATCCTGCCTTGATGCTCCCCCCAGTGACAGCTTTATCAAGACCTTTGCGCCCATCTCCCCCAGTGTGATTTTCAGAAATAAATTTGTAAATGTTATAATCATTCTTAGTTAGGGGGAGAAGAGGAAATCCAGATATCCTCGGGAAAGCACAGATTGGCAGGAGGCCCCCCCGCCCCCAGCTCATACTGAATATCAGAGAAGCACCCACCAGGGTATCACAGATGCCCCTGTCCCTTACACGCTCTAAAGTCCTGGGGGAAACGGTTGTCCACAGACACAGAAGGCTGTGGTGCTTGCCTGACTAAGGGAAAGGCAGAGGTCATGATGCCGGCCATTTTCTCTGGAAACACACAGCACTCTGTGTAGGTAATCACTCTGGTGATAGCATAATGCTTCAAGCAGAGCCCCACCATAGGCGTGAAGGCATAAAACACTTTGCTTACTCTGTTTACACCCTGGCAAATAAAAATGTATTCCCAAATCAGCTTTGTCCTTCCCATTAAACACATGGGGTAGGGCAAATTCTTCATGTACAATGTTTTTCTCCAGCATGCGGGTCGATAAATGCTATCACTATGGAATTCATCACAGGATGTGTCCTGCATTATCCACTGACATCAAGAGACTCTCCTTATTTTTTTTTTTTTAATTTCACCATCGAAAGCATGTAGCAAACACTGCACATTTGTTATGCTCTTTCTCTCCGTGTGTCGAAGGTTAATCACATAGTAAGTCTGAAGGCTCCGTTTCCCCTATTCCTTTCAATTTTATGAGGTATTACATTGGCCTTCAAAGTTTAAATCAACATATATCAACCAGAATTATAAACCAAACTGCATTTGAGCTTTCTGATTGCATGGGCTTTCTGCCGGACTCAGTGACAAACGTGACCTCCAGAAGAGATGTAAAGAGCTCTCTAGGAAAGATTGGTCAAGAGATTTCTAAAAGTAAAATATCTTCAAATATAAATTCTGAAGTTATAGATTTTATAGTTTCATCTCCTAGGAAAACACATCTACTGAGTATTTTCTTATGTTCCAAATATTCTCAGGATCTCTCATACACATCATTTTCATTTATATGTGTGATCTATTATCATCCACCATTTTTCAGCAGAGGAAACTGATTGAAAGGTTATGTGAGAGACACAACTAGAGTCTGAAATAAGCCTTGTCTTGCCCTGAAACTCATGGTCTTTCCAGTACTCTGGGCTGTAAAGCAGGGTCAGCAAACTATGGTCCTGTGGCTCCCCACTTGTTTTTGTAAATAAAGTTTTATTGGAACACAGCTGTGGTAATTTGTTTATGTATTGTATATGGCTTTTGCAATACACGTGAGAGCTGAGTAGCCATGACCGAGATCATATGTCCCACAGAGACTGAATTATTTATTGTCTCACCCTTTACAGAAAAAGTTGCTTGACCTCTGCTGCAAAGAGTCCTGATATATTCCAGAATACACAGTGATGAATAAACATGGCCCCTACTTTGCAGTAACTCAAATTCTAGTTGAAGAGAACAAAAATCACTCTGTAACAAAGTGACTCTGTAACAGAGATATTCTACCTCAACAGAGTTTGGACTTCAAAATAAAGGAGCATCTTTTTATTCTTGTCAATAAATGGCTCAAGTCTCATAACACTTTGGCAAGAATATCATTTTTCAACTTCTACAATTGCCTCTCCTTGAACATCCCAAGATTCCCAGAGCCTCCACAGTCCAGGGCATCAATCCTAGATACAATTAAAGTTTGTAGAAAGAAAACTGGGGTCACTGATCAGTGTGCCTCATACCATTGTGACAGATGGAATGTTACGATGTCACTGCTGAAATGCAGCTGTCTGGTCTGGAGAACTGGTGTGTATGGGGCACATTCCTCCACAAAACCTGGTGTCTTCTTTTGTACTAATTGCTACTGATTGACTTAGAGATCATTCTGAGTTAAGGGCCTTCCTTTGTGTTGGTTGTAATTCCTCTAACACATGGTCTCTTGTTTCTTTGATTTTTGACACTTCCCAAGGACATCTGGTGCTGAATCAGCTGGCTCCAAGGCCACTTGTCAGAGTCTAAGTCCTGAGTCATTGGGCCAGTTGGCTCCTCGGTCTCGGATGTCATAAATGCAGGCTTCTAAACTGAGGCACCACCCTGTTCTATCGTGCTTCCAGTGAGACTTGACATTGCACATTTCTGTTTCTTCCCAAAGAGTTTTAAATGCCCCAATTTCCATTTTCCAGGCTTAGTGGCAGAACGTAAGCCTTTCCTTCCAGTCTCCCGAGAGCTATAAATCATTTCTTTGACCCTTTTGATTTGGCCAAATTCGAGACACTATCAGCCAATCTGTTATATCATCCCCGTTGTTATGCTATTGAATGGGGGCAGTCTTCAGCTGGTCCAGTACTTTGTGCAAATTAAACTCATTACTTGATGACTTTATATATATATATGGGCTTTATTGTTTAGAGCAGTTTTAGGTTCACAGCAAAATTGAGCTGAAATTCCAGAGATTTCCATATATCCTCGTGTCCACATTTGCATGGTTCCCCCACCCCCACCACTATCAACATCTCCCAGCAGAGTGGTACCTCTGTTCCAGCTGACAAACCTACATTGAAACATCGTTATCACCTGAAGTCCATAGTTTACATTAGGATTCACTCTGGATGTTGTGCCTTCTCTGTTGTACCTTCTTGATTGCACATTCTATGATGTACATTCTATATATAATGACGTGTATTCATTATTATGGTACCATGCAGAGTATTTTCACTGCCCTGAAGATCCTCTGTGCTCTACTTATTCATCCCTTTCTCCTCCCTAACCCCTGACACCTTCTGATCCTTTTGCTGTCTCCATAGTTCTGCCTTTTCCAGAATGTCGTAGAATTAGAATCATCACAGCATGCAACCTTCCCAGATTGGCTTCTTTCACTCAGTAATGTGCATTTAAGGTTCCTCCAGTTCTTTTCATGGCTTAAAGAGTTTCTTTCTTTTTAGTACTGAATAACATTCCATTGTCTGGACGGACCAACGGACATCTTGGTTGTGTTCAGGTTGTGGCAATTAGGAATTAAATGGGTGTAAACATCTGTGGGTGGATTTCTGTATTGATATAACTCTTCACCTCCTTTGGGTAAATGCCAAGGAGTATGACTGCTGGATTGTATGGTAGTGGTGTGTTTGGTTTTGTACTTGATGCCTTTTGAGAAGCTCTTGTCTTCAGGTGCAGACATTACACCTGTGTATGACTATTGAAGAGAGATGAGATGTAGCTAACTGAAAACTTTCTTAGATTTGCCTGTTGCTTTACACTGAGAGAGACTCCCCAGTCCCTCGATTCCCTCTCATACCTCGAAGCAGAGACCAATGGATAATTCCATTCTTGCTTAAACATGGAACAGGTAACTATTTTGAGTCATGCAGGGAACACTACCAGTTCATTGTTATCCTTATTTTTAAAATATTTTTCTATGGCTGTAATGCTCTTAGCTAAATGTTTGGTTAAATATTTCACTTGGAGGTCCCTTTGAGGGGAACAGGGTATGATCCAGGACATTTTTACCCCAGCTAAGTGGAATACTTCACACAGAAGTAGACTCTCAAAGTCCTTCCATAATCAGAGTGGATGCCATAGGAAACTGATTACAGAGGAACATTTATCTCAATAGGCCTTGGGTTTTTATTTTTACTTCTAGCCCCTGAGTCTCTAGTAGGATAAGATTCTGCATAGCAATTGAAGTGATAAATCACCACAAATGTGTTCCCAAGATTTCAGCTCATGGATTAAAAAACAAATAAACAAACAAACAAACAAGGTTTCCACACTTAACTGGACCTATCTGTGTTACTTCCACATGAACTTCCCATGTTATAAAGCTATTTTGCTGTATGATCTAAGACTTACCCTCACAGTTGAAATGATGTCCTCAAATCTCATGTCACCTCCCACCCCAACCCAAACATGTTGCATTAATTACTGGTTCTTCGTCTCTTCAGATGACCAACACAATCAGGAAATTCTCCGTGGGCCCTGAGACGATTTTCCCAGGCCATCTTCCAGCTTGGGTGGGGAGTGTGGTGGGGGGGGGGGGGGTGGAGTAGAGTGAGAGAAGACTCCAGTCCTGATAGAGAATTTTAACTCGAATGAGTGAGTTTAAAGCCTGAACCAACTGAATAATTACCCCAAACAGACAATTTGAAACTGGGAGGGATTGAGTCACCTTCAGTGGAGATTCCAAAATTACTTCCAGGAAGGGCTAGAGATTGCCATCTTTTTGGAAGGGAGGAGTAAAGAACTATGAATTTTGACATGGGTCAAACTTCTAAGTGCCAAGATCAAGAAATGCTCAACATCAGAGAAAGTGGCAGCTCCAAAGTTATGATGGTGCATAAACATCGCTGGTGTTTATGACAATGTCTGGTCATTCTCTCCTTTGGGATACGTATTCCTTTAAAGCTGTGTGTGTGTGTGGGGGGGGGCATCTGACTTGCTTTAAACAATCAAATATGAATGGAAATGATGTATATCATTTCGATCTGGAAGCATTTATGGGGTGCTGCACATACAATTCTCCACATTTTCTTCTTCTAACTCTGGCAAACCCTGAAGACTTCTGTTAAGAAACTGATGTCATACGATGATGGAGATTCTATCATCCTGGGATTGTGAGTGACTATTATAGATTCATATTGAACGTGTATCATGAGTGAGAAATAAATCTTTGTTATTTTAAGCCATTGAGATTTGGGGGTTGTTACTACAGCTACCATATCCTGATGAATGAAGAAATTCAATTATAGAAACATAAAGTTCTGTACATGCACATCTAATTTTGTTTGTAAATTTCAAACCTGCTACCCAGAAATTTAATTTATATGAATTTGACTATAGCTGCTCAGCAAGGAAAATAACGAGGTTGAAAAGTGTGGCTGATTAATCCTGATCTCTTTCAAGGAACACACATTCCAACCTGTGATATAAACCCGCTGCTCTTTCTGGGGGTGTGGGTCCCCTACTCTGCACATAGTTAAGAATCTTCACCCTGAGGCACTCTAGCCTTTAAAGGAATATATTTTGGGGGCTCCTGGGTGACTCAGTTGGTTAAGGGTCCGACAGGTCATGATCTCATGGTTCGTGAGATTGAGTCCCACACCAGGCTCTGGACTGACAATGGGGAGTCTGCTTGAGATTCTCTTGCACGCCCTCTCTCTCTGTCCCTCCCCCACTCACTCTTTCTCTCTCTCTAAAAATAAATTTAAAAAATAAAGATATATATTTTTTCCAAACAAGATAACTCAAACACAAATGAATTCATTACTTCATCTGGAGTTTTATTTAAAAAAAAACAACTCTTCCCACATTGAAGCAAAATACAGGCTGTGCCACTGGTTCCCCATGTTAACACAGGGAATGCAGTTTGTGAATAGGATGTCAAGTCTTACTATCAGGCAGATGTCTGTTGGTGAAATTAGGGGCTTCCTGAACCTACCATAGATCATTCTGTAGGTCCTCAGATCTGTTGTTCAAATGCAGACGAAGGGTCAGTGGGATCAGCAAATGATGCATTAATCAGGCCACTGGGGTCCCTGATCACTTGGCCACACGTGAAGGCTGAAGACCCGCAAAGTGCTCGGTGTTGGGAGACTGGGCCCTCCTCTGGTCCTGGGTTTCCCCCTTCCTTGTTGGTATTCCCAGTAAAAACTGAGTTTTGAGGTTATATCAACTAAAGAGTTTTAGGAAAATGGAATACTTTTCCACAAATGTCCTAAAATACTCACCAAACCTTAGGAGGTCTTTAATTCACTTGAACAGGGCCAACTGGTAATTGTAATGGTTTAGGGGACTATTACCTGTTCATTCTTTTTTTATGATACCATATGCCCTACAGATTTAACTGGGGCCACAGAATTGACATATCTGACAAGGGCTAATTTCAGAGCTCTTCCTCCCAGGTAGTTTAGTGGAAGGGTAGTTCTAAGTTCAATTATATCATCCAGATGTAATATAACAAGATATAGTTATAAGATACCAACACTTCAGGATGGCTTATGTCCAGATCTCCTTTGTGATTCACACCAGGAAGGGAGAAGAGGTTCCTAATTATTTTTTTGAAGGGTCTCCTTTCAAATGGTTAGAACGCTAAGTGAAAGAAAAATACTTTCTTTGTTCTTTTTCGTGATAGCCATTTGATAATACATACTTCTTAATCCTTTACTGGATAGTTCACTCTCTAGCAGGAAGTCCAGAACGTTGTACTGTAAAGTATCTGATAGAATTAGATAATCCAAGCATGTCTGGATTTTACCTGTTTTTGTTTGTCTGTCTTCTTGTTTGTTTTTAACTAGCTCAATGGGGGAAGCATTTGGACATGGAATGCCAAAGCGTATTGTTCTGTTACCCAGTAGATTCTAAGGTCTCGGAAATGATCCCTCTCAGGCTCCAAAATGTTCCTAGGTCTTGTGGCCCTATTTGTTGCCATTTGCTCTGAACGCACACATTTTTTCCTCCTATTTTCCTGGTGCTAGGCATTCACAAAATAAAATCTCTCTGGATTAAATTTAAGAGCCCAGTTGGGAAAGCTTCAAGATGTGAAGCTAGAGAGGCCATACTTGGCTCCTCTCCTTTCTATTTTCTGTAGTCTCTGAACACAGGTGGTGCAGGGGAGGATCCCCCAGAAAATTTGGCTCTGGATAAGCATGTTAAAATCCTGAAATGAATCCCTAGCAATGCAAACATCTTTTGCATATTTTCTGGATCAAAGCATCTAACTACTGGCCCCACCTCTCTTTAAAGTTTTCCATCTTGGCAATCAGATAATGAGGAGAGGCTAACACATTCCAATTTGGTAAATTTTTGTAATGGGAAAGCTTTACGTGATTCTTTTAAAATGTACCTGAAAGCAAGGGATGAGGTCTAAAAGGGTAAAAAGGACTCAATCTCATTAACCGAGTACCTTCTGTGTGCCGAGAATGGCGCTGGATATTTTACTCCTTCTCGGGCTCTCAGTAAGTCCCTGTGCCTAAGTTAGTGTCTGTGATAGAACCCTACATCCTGAAGTCCCAAGAAAGTATGGGAGTTAGACTTTGAAAACTAGAGTAGTGGTTCCTTTGTGCTCTTATCTAGGACATTTGGGGTGCTTCTTCCTAACTCAGAACTGGCCATTTGTATCAACCATAACTCCCCCTCTCCCAACCCAAGTATAGCTGTATTTATTTCTAGTGCACAAAGGGAGTCTGTGAAACCACACCATTACTATTTTTAACAAACAAATCCGAACATATACTTCAAAATGAATGGTGTTGCCTATGACATATTTCTTATCAGATACTAGATATTTGTGCCAATGATGTTTTCAGGGCTCAGGGTAGTACTGGGGCCGGGATGGCCTTTTGGGAATTGCCTCCAGAGTGTTTGTGTCCTTTTAGGATATTCTCAGGATCTGCACATCTTCTGCTGTGGAGGAACCAGGAAACAGGAAGCTGGAAGTTAAATAGACTCTATCATTATGAATTAAAAGGATGGGGTGAATGAAACCCCCTCTGAGTGTCCAGACATGGCTTGGCCAGGATTGGAAGACAGAGTCTCTGGTTACTGAATGTGCTGGTTAGGGAGGAAGGGCTGACAACAGTCAAGAGCTGGGGATCGAAAGTAGGTAAAACTGAGGACACAGATATGACTGTGTTAGCCTGAGTCCTCTGAGAAGCGGGTGTTGAGATAAGGTGAGGGCAAATACCTATAGGAGAGAAAACAGGAGGCTGGGAAGGTTGTTGGACCTCAATACAAGCCTGATCCCCAGTGGTGGAGAAAAGGAGGGAAGGTTGGGCAGAAGTTTCCTGGATGACCATGTAGTCTAAGGGAGGTTTAAGAGGTTATTGGGAGTCCTTGAGCCAAAGCTCACCTATCATTGGCCATCAGAGGAGTCCCACATCTGCTTGGTGTCCCTGCCTTGCTTTGTGATATGCTGGAAGTAGCTGGTGGAGAACGCTTTACTTCCATTTAGAACATAGAAGCTGGAGCCCTTGGGTAATTAACGCTGCTGTTTACTGTTAATAGAAGCCTTCGAGACACTTTTCCACGGTGTCCAAAATAGCGAAGAAGAACCCTGAGAAGGAAGAACGACAGCCAAACAATATGATGCCTGAGGCTCCTAGTGAGTCGGAACTGAGTTTTGAAGCCAAAATGATCACTGGTTCACTGATGAGGTGGGAGGTGGGGGACCCCAGGTGTGGGGGGGATAGCATCGACACTGGGCAATTAAAATGGAAGACACTGTGGGTGAGACGCTCCTCAACAGCTGCCCCCCATCTGAGCCCAAGTCCAGGCCAGTGCCTTCCTGCTTCTCAAGGGAGCTCTGGAAGCTTCTGAGAGATACTCAAGCTGTACAGAGTTGGTTCTGATTATGAAGAATGACATGAGATCCTCAAATGAGGCCCTTTTCTGGTGTGACTAGTAAACTGGCTTGAAAGATAATGTTCCAGTTCCAGAAATAGTTTGATCAACGGCAGCATTGTTGGAATAACTGTTTATTTTCCCAAAGGGACTCCTTTGAAAGAAACAGTGCTCATTTGTACACATAGGGTCTTTGTGGTTTTGTTCCAAAAAAGTACTTATTAATACTTAACTAGCAACTGATTCCTCTTGAGGGGTGGTTCACGACTGTTTTTATCTGCCTACCCATTTAACATACCCTACCTGTTACCATCAATAACCTCTTTTACTATTTCTGGTTATTTTGGGGAGCTGGCCCAGAGAGCATTCAAAAGCCACTCCCCCAGTGCACCCCTCCCCACCATTCCCGATCCATCACCAGCACCAAGGAGAGGCCTGATGTTAACTATTGGGAGGTCTGAGATGGCAAACGTACTTCATTCCTCCTGGGGTCAGGATGGTGCCAGAAGACAGGAGATTTTCTCCAGGACTCCTTTGTTCCTTTCTTGCTGTTTAATTGGATAAAAATTCTCCCAACCTCCTACATGTACTGTACTAAGTGATAGCATAGCTTCTAGTAAGGTCTCTGTGGGTATAAGGGTCTTGGGAAGGATGAAAAATGCATACTTAATCTTGCTGGTATATAATAAAATCTAGAATTTACAATTTTGAGATGTTTGATATAAGGCACCATGGAGGCTGGCTATTCGGAATATCAATGGATGAGGCAGACTCTCTGGAGAAAGAGCAAATGTCCCCAGGCCTCCTTTGTCACATAGATGGCATAGGGCTCTGCTGGGATGGAGCCAAACTGGGGGGATGGGCATCAGGAATTCTAGTTCATAAAATAATTAGGGAAGGGCCTTTCTGTGTCTGATGTTTGTTCTTGCACATGATTGGGAGTGGGGAGTTTGGAGTCACCTCACATGGGGTATCCTGTGGCCAATAAAATCTCCCAAGATTCTGAAAGACAAAACCTTTGCCTTAAGTGACCATACATCTGAGTCCTAGGGCTCATAGCTTCTAGGACAAGTGTGCATGCACATGTGTGTGTGTGTGCATGTGTGTGTGTGTGTGTGTGGTAGTGGTGGTCGTGGAGGGGAGATATGTTTTTTCTAAAAGTCCCCTCCCCTTTCACTCTACTACCCCTTCTAACTTTGAAAATAACTACTCACATATCAGATTGAAAGTTACTCAAAGTAAGACCTGGGTTATACTTTCTCATTTTGCAAATGGTAAAAACTCAATATTGTTTTATTTATTTATTTTTATTTTTTTAGCGTTTTATTTATTTTTGAGAGACAGAGGGAGACAGAGTGTGAGCGGGGGAGGGGCAGAGAGAGAGGGAGACACAGAATCCAAAGCAGGCTCCAGGCTCAATGCTGTCAGCACAGAGCTTGACGCGGGGCTCGAACGCAAGGACCATGAGATCATGACTTCAGCCGAAGTCAGCTGCTTAACTGACTGAGCCACCCTGGCACCCTGATTAATATTACCTTTACATACATTTCCGGGTTGACCTTGTTACTACCGGGTAGGTGATTTTCCATACCCATGAAAGGTGAAATTCAGGATCCTCTGTCTGGGAGAGAGCAGGATGCTCCACATAATATCGCACAGTTGTTGGCAATCTGTCCAAAGTAGAAAGTTCTAGGCCAAGGATGCATGTTCCTTCCCTTGGGAGAGAGCTAGTTTGGGTAAGCCAAGTTCAGAAAACTTTTAAGAGATAAGTAAGAGGTGGGCAGTTGGGAAGAGGTAAGGAACAGAGCCTAAGCAACTCACTGCCTTCCCCAAAGCTCACGCTTCCTGGTTATAACACAGGTGCCTAGAGTTTTGGACTTGAGAGTGATGTTCCGGGGAGTGTGTGCAACAGGACCAGGATTGTACGTCTAGTCCTTCTCAGAGACAGGACCGTCAGAGCATCTGGATGGAAGGGAGATGAAATTTCAGTCCCTAGCAAGGATGAGTATTTGCTGATATTCAACATATTTGGGCCTTGGTCCCTTTTCTGACCTGCCAGCCCCTGAGCCATCAGTGATAAATCACCAACATTCAAGGAACACACCCATGCACACCACTGCCCAAAGCATTCATCACTGTCTTTGGCAAGGACTGGGGCCAGAGCAGGTGCTCAGATTGGAAGGCAGAAGGGTAAAGGAAATGAGGAAAACCCTCCAAACCAAATTCCTCATCCTTTGTCATTTTGTCCCCGACAAGGTCTTCTTATTAAACAAGTCCTTGTGTTTGGTTTCCAGAAGTCGTCTTGTCTTCACCATCTGAAGTGCTGGCATCTCCCTTTCTCTCACCCTCCCGTGCTGCCTTTATATTTCCATCATTGTACTCGTCACTACGAGAAGCTATCTTCTTCACTTCTTTGCTTATTTATTGTATATCTTCATCTTCTAGAAGATATACAGGCAGAGAAAACAAGGACCATATCTGCCTTGTTCACTGCTCTGGTTGGCATCACACACACCAGACAGTAATTACACATTCAATGATCACCAAACTTAAAGCACACAGTATTCATCTATTAGAGAGTTGTTAGATGAGCACTTAAGGTCCCTCTAAATCCTGAAATCCAGTGACCCATGGCATTAATTTGTGAGCTATCTACATTTTTTAATTTTCTCATAAATACTCCATATTATTTAAAAACAATTCCTTGGATACAATATGGAGTACTATGTGGCAATGAGAAAGAATGAAATCTGGCCCTTTGTAGCAACGTGGATGGAACTGGAGAGTGTGATGCTAAGTGAAATAAGCCATACAGAGAAAGACAGATACCATATGTTTTCACTCTTATGTGGATCCTGAGAAACTTAACAGAAACCCATGGGGGAGGGGAAGGGAAAAAAAAAGAGGTTAGAGTGGGAGAGAGCCAAAGCAAAAGAGACTCTTAAAAAATTGAGACCAAACTGAGGGTTGATGGGGCGTGGGAGGGGGGGGAGGGGGGGTGATAGGCATTGAGGAGGGCACCTGTTGGGATGAGCACTGGGTGTTGTACGGAAACCAGTTTGACAATAAATTTCATATATTAAAAATAAATAAATTAAATTAAATTAAAAAACAAACAAAAAAACCAATTCCTTGGGAAAGCCTAGCAGCACACCCCCATTTTATTTTATTTTTTTTAATTTTTTTTTCAACGTTTTTATTTATTTTGGGGACAGAGAGAGACAGAGCATGAACGGGGGAGGGGCAGAGAGAGAGGGAGACACAGAATCGGAAACAGGCTCCAGGCTCCGAGCCACCAGCCCAGAGCCCGACGCAGGGCTCGAACTCACAGACCGCGAGATCGTGACCTGGCTGAAGTCGGACGCTTGCTTAACCGACTGCGCCACCCAGGCGCCCCAACACACCCCCATTTTAAAGATCAGCGGCACCTGGATGGCTCAGTCAGTTAAGTGTCCAACTTCAGCCCAGGCCATGATCTCACGGCTCCTGAGTTAAAGTCCTGTTCAGGCTCTGTGCTGACAGCTCAGAGCCTAGAGCCTGCTTCGGATTCTGTGTCTCCCTCTCTCTCTACCCCTCCCCTGCTCACACTCTGCCTCTCCCTCTCTCTCAAAAATAAACAAACATAGGGGCGCCTGGGTGAGGCAGTCGGTTAAGCGTCTGACTTCAGCCAGGTCACGATCTCGCCGTCCGTGGGTTTGAGCCCTGCGTCGGGCTCTGGGCTGATGGCTCAGAGCCTGGAGCCTGTTTCCGATCCTGTGTCTCCCTCTCTCTCTGCCCCTCCCCTGTTCATGCTCTGTCTCTCTCTGTCCCAAAAATAAATAAAAAACGTTGAAAAAAAATTAAAAAAAAACAAAATAAACAAACATAAAAAAATTTAAATCAAGGGCCACAGGGATATAGCACTGACTATTCGTACCATACACTTACTTCGTGGTGTGTTATTAATATGTTGTTTTTTCCTGTTATGCTCTTACTTTTCCACTAGTCAGTTCTTAAGAGAGAAAGTAAGCTTTTCTTCTCTACATCCACAGCACCTGACATATTCTCTGCAACGCAGTAGGCATACTCCAAGCCCAAGTTCGACAAGGCTTGCAGGGATGTACCAAGACACGTCCACGGTCTTGCTTTGCTGCTCTGCTTCCATCTCCCAGAGCTTTCAAACTCAGGGTCCTGGTCTGTGAGCTGTCAGGTGAGACAGAGCAGGACTCGGACTCTTACTCTCTCTGGGATAGAGCTTCTGGTCGCAGGGCCACTGAAAGAGCCAATATGTCCATTTCCAGGTGTGTTTCGTTTCCCCCATCACGTGAGCACGCTAGCATCGCACCAGGGCACTGGGCTTTGCAATCGTCATCCGGGTCAGTCGGTGCCAAGAATAGTCCCAGAGAAACCACTTCTGGGGCTCACAGGGTGTATTGCTGACATCGGTGTTTGTCAAGTGCCAGCAGCTCCACGTGAGCCCTCCCCAACCAAAAACAAAAGTGATTGCGGTAATGAGGACGGCAGCAGTACCAACATCCATAATCAGGGCAAAATTACAAAGTTAATAGTGTTAGGTTCAGATAGAGGCGGTGACACCACATGTGTTCTTTCCATGTGCACTCCCAAACTCAAGGCCTCTGATTTCCTGAGAAGATTCTATTTTATGAGGCTCTCAGGGCAGCAGACAGGAGTCACGTGGTCTCTTGGATTCCCCCGCCCGTGGTGGAGACTAAGGCTTCAGAATCACTAACAGTGAGCGTGTAAGAAAGTAGCTGATATTCAGGCTCAGCACTCCACACGCAGAAAACACTTGATACAGGGCACCCGGGTGGCTGAGCCGGTTAAGCATCCAACTTCAGCTCAGGTCATGATCTCATGGTTTGTGAGCTCAAGCCCTCAATGGGGCTCTCTGCTGTGAGCACGGAGTCTGCTTCGGATCCTCTATCCCCCAATCTCTCTGCCTCTTCCACACTTACACTCTCTCTCAAAAATAAATTTACAAAATCAAACTTAGAAAATACTCCATAAAGACTATTAAATACAGAGAACAAACTGAGGGTGGTTGGGGGGTGGGGAAGAGAGGAAAATGGGTGATGGGCATTGAGGAGGGCACTTGTTGGGATGAGCACTGGGTGTTGTATGTAAGCCAATTTGACAATAAATTATAGTCACAATTAAAAAAATAAAAGTGTTGGGGCGCCTGGGTGGCGCAGTCGGTTAAGCGTCCGACTTCGGCCAGGTCACCATCTCGCGGTCCGTGAGTTCGAGCCCCGCGTCAGGCTCTGGGCTGATGGCTCGGAGCCTGGAGCCTGTTTCCGATCCTGTGTCTCCCTCTCTCTCTGCCCCTCCCCCGTTCATGCTCTGTCTCTCTCTGTCCCAAAAATAAATAAAAAAACGTTGAAAAAAAATTTAAAAAAAAATGCTTAAAAAAATAAAAGTGTTGATAATAAAAAAGTACTCTATACAAATTATTGGCGGATGATGTGTGATGTCTAAAGATTTTGCAGATGTTAATTGATAGAATGGTCAAGTATTAATACCATGTCCTGGAAAACAGGTTTTTCCTGTTGTAAAAGGATTCTCCCTGACACATACTATGAGAATTAAAAACTAGCGCATGAATAAAGGAGGCAATCTGTCTACTGGAAGTCGTTGAAGATGTGGTAACCAGAAATTGAGTTTAGCTTCCCATCCTGTCCTCTACCAAGATGGCAGTGTCCCCATCTGAAACCCACAATGGGCTAAAATAAGGCAGGACTAATCTACATGATTTTCCCTGTAAATAGGCATCAGTGTGGCACTGACCATGATAATAATGCATTTTGGAAATTCAGTGTGGCCTTTGGACATGCAAAGCCAATGTGTGTACTTTGAGTCATCAGCTGTTAGGAGTATAGAGGATATTAGCTTCCTACTTATATAAGTATCATTCATATAAACACCATTGAAATGCTCATCTGTATTTAATAAGCAGTGTTTTCAAAATGAGATTTTTTTTTTTGGATACCATTAGGGTGGGGAGACTGGTATTCTTTGAGGCAGACATTCGAATTCTGAGCAGAAAGTTTTTCCTTATAGACTCCCTCCCACACTTGCGAAGAGGTAGCCCTGTTGGTCCAGGTTCTAACAAACAAGCCCCCATTCTCTTCAAGGTTGTGAAGGTTCTGCGTGCCTGACCAAGCATCTTCTCCTATCTAGCTTTTTCAATGTTTATTTTTGAGAGAGAGAGAGAGAGAGAGAGAGAGAGAGAGAGAGAGAAGATGAGCAGGGGAGGGGCAGAGAGAGAGGGAGACACAGAATCCGAAGCAGGCTCCAGGCTCCAAGCTGTCAGCACAAAGCCTGACGCGGGGCTCAAACCCACAAACCGTGAGTTCATGACCTGAGCCGAAGTCGGACGCTTAACCGACTGAGCCACCCAGGGGCCCCACATCTTCTCCAGTCTAAATGGAGACAGCTTCTTCCCCCATTAATTACATGGTAAGATTTCAGTTCCTCTCACCAAGCTGGTCATAATTTTTCTGGGTAGATTCCAGACTTTTAGTGTCCTTCTCCAAACAAGATGCCAGAAGCAAACTCAGCCTGAACGCAGAACAGAAGCGAAATCCAACCTGTAGCCCTTTTGACAGCTAGCACATCTCAGTCTCCCCATGCCCCCCTTTTAAAATTATATTAAAAACGCTTCCATAAGATCTACTCTCTTGACAGGTGTATATGTGTGCACGACAGTGTCATGTACAGGCACAATGTTGGGTTCTCTGGAACTTATTCATCTTGCATGGCTGAAATTTTATACCCTTTGATTAACAACTCTCCATTTCCCCTCCCCCCGCCCAGCCTCTGGCAGCCACCATTCTATCCTGTGCTTCTAGGAGTTTGACTTTTTAATTTTTTTCTCATTTTGTTGTATACAGTCAGTGTTTATTTGGATGAAATTATATATACATGTACATGGCTTTGCTCCTTATTTCTTCCTGCAGCTCAGATGTTTGCTCTGGGCATGGCTCCTTCCTGAAATACATACTTCATATATTCTTTTAGGATAAGATTTGTTGGTAAATCTTGGTTTTTCTTTTCCTGAAAAAGCCTTTATTTCATCTGTATTCTTCTCTAATTGTTTTAGGTTGGTTGTTTCTCCCAGCACACCGAGGCCGTCCAGTTTGCCAGAGTCTCCACCGGTCCCTATTAGACATCGGCTGGCTGCACACATCTGTACTACTTGCCCTGTCCTGTAAGTACAGTGATGAGCTCCTAGGGAGCTAGTGCTTCACTTATTCTTTTCTGTGCATAAGCAGCTCAATGATATGTTTTAGTTGAATAAACAAGTCTGCATTCACTGCCTGGTCCCCACACATTCCCCCTTCTGCCACCGCCCACTCATACTGTAGCCATCTGCTGTTCTAATAACCGCAGTGTCCATTTGTCCAGGTGAGTGCGGATAAGGAACATAGTGGGACATGGCCGAGGGAGGGAGATGGGCCAGGAGGAAGACGTGGCTGAGGATACGGGCTGCAGGTGACACCGAGGGGTATGCGAATGCCCTCCTGGCATGGAGGAAATCATCTTCCCCCTTATACGATGCCTCCCTAATTGGCTTAATAAGATATGCCCCCATTCGCCTCATTCCTGTTGCTAAATATTCAGATCTCAATGACTTTCAGGTTTGAGTGGTTAAGTGTCTTAGAGCTGGGAGCACGGTCCTGTCGGTCGGCTAGTCGGAGTTAATTACCCTTCCCACATCCTCAGACGGCACCGGCTTGGGTAGAGCGTCTCACAGCTCTGGCAGCATTGGAGGGCCCGGCTCATGATTCTGTTCGCTAATGGGGAGGAAATGGCCCAAAAGCTGCAGATCACTCTTACCCTTCTGGCCTGCTTTAAAAAAAACAACACACACACACACACACACACACACACACACACACACACACACACA
>NW_024412416.1:10617864-10637345 GCF_014898765.1 Herpailurus yagouaroundi
CACACACACACACACACACACACACACACACACACACACACACACACCCCAAAAAAATTCAGGCCTGGCATTCTATTATTCCCTTCTTAATAAGGGCCTGGAAATGTCAGCCTCAGTGATTACACCAGCAGGTGCCCAGACTTCAAAGTGGGCACCTGTCACTGGAAAGATAATTGACTTCATTCAACCAATTGTCTCTTGGTTGTAATCAAGCCGTTTCATTCAAATGGATCTTTCAAACTGTTCTTTTGAGTAGGTGGGGGAGGCCGGCAGCCCAGTGGATCACAATTACTGCGGCCAGGGAGGCGGGAAGCAGAGCAAGCGCAGAAACAGAGGTAGCAAAGAGCTGTCAGCCTTTCTGAAAGCGGTGGCTGGCCCGGAGGAGAGTTTGTCGGTGGAAAAAACCCCAAAGAGCGATTAGGGAGAGGCGGGGGAGCCCCCACTATTCAGCTATCCAAGCATTCTTGTGTTTATTTAGCTTGCCTCCTGGCTGCAGACAGACACTCCCGAGTCTGCACACTGTTCTCAGCAGCAGGTACCCTGAGGGGATGGAGGGGAGGACGGAGCTCTGTGCCCAGAGCATCCCTTTCCTCCTCTGGGGACCGAGAGCCAATGTAAACTTCAAAGAGGAGAGAGGGTCTGTGGACAGAAACAGGGTAAGTGTCTCTGCTCTCCCACAAGGAGCTAAAGCCTCGTCGGTCATAGGGTGTGTCTCTGAATTTGACAGACCTGGTCATCCAGGGCACAGAAGGCTAAGATTTGAGCCAAAGGGAGCCTCGGGCACCCACCTATGGAGTTCGGTGGCTCCCGATTTCCCTGCGGTGTAGACAAAACCAATGTTGGCTTTTGATGGGCCATGGGAGGGTGGGACCGCTGAGTTCCAGCTGTGAGGACTTGGGAGGTGTTACGGGGCCAATCGCCAATTTTAGAGTAACATGGGTGAGGGTTGTTCAGTCTACGGGACTAAGCTTCGTTCACAATGAGAAACCTTAGCTGACCTTGGTTCCTGGCTCAGCTGCTTAGTTGCTGTCTGGCCTTGAGCAAGTCACTTAAGTCTCTGAGCCTCAATTTTCTCAAGTAAGAAAAGGGGCAGTTAGCCCATAGTGAGATGGAAGGAGATGATATGTTAAACCACGAAGCTCCATGACTCAAATGAGCACCCACTTAAGTGCTCAGGGAAACAGAGGTCTCTTCTCTCCAAAAAAAAAACAGGGTGAAACAAACCCCACATCCTGCATTCCTGCAGTTCCCTACGCTGGTTTCATGCTGATGGGTGCACGGGGACACAATGAGGGTCTATTCCCAGACGCAACATTGAATAGCAGGTTCTCGCTGATCCCACCAACACCAAGGATCTCTCCCATCATCATTTCTGTCTCCTATAGCCATCATTTACATACCAAACATCATCTCCTCAGATTGTCCAAGTCCCAAGTGTCCTTGTGTAACACCCAGTGTGGTGCTTTATACACGGTAAATGTGTAAGTGAAAACATTGGTATGCCTGGGGCTCTGGTAGTGTTTTAATATCCCTGGGGAACCAGCAACATCATCCTTCGTTGCCAGGGCTGATTGGCTCTCACTGGGAAAAATATCTGATAAAATTACAATTGATGCTACCAAGCCCTAGGTAGGTAGACCTCAGTTAATGTATCCATCTTCCATTATGGAGGCATCAGTCACTGTTGACTGAAATGCAAAGATCAGAAGCATCTGGATGGCTTAGTCAGTGAAGCGTCCAACTTCGGCTCAGGTCATGATCTCAGAGTCTACGAGTTTGAGCCCCACATTGGGCTCTGTGCTGACAGCTCAGAGCCTAGAGCCTGCTTCAGATTCTGTGTCTCCCTCTCTCTCTGCCCCTCCCCTCTTCATGCTCTCTCTCTCTCTCTCTCTCTCTCTCTCAAAAATGAGGAAACATTAAAAGAAGAAGAAGAAGAAATGCAAAGATCAAAAGAAGCTCTTGTACAGGAGGAGAAATAGCTTCCTGGGAAGCTAGTGTAAGGAACTGAGTTGTAACCCCAAGTGGGTCAGCCTCAGCCAGACCCCAGGGAAGAGGGAAGGACAAAGCAGGAAGAGGGTCCACTGTGTGGTTCAATCAATGACATCTCGTGCGAAGGACTGGGGAGGAATCTGAGAAAAGTTTGTAAGAGGAAGAGAATGATGTCTGGAAGGGGAAGAAAGGGGTACGTTGGGTTGAACTCTGATTTTCTCCGTAAATTTGCCGCTTGGTTTGAGGAAAACAAAAGCAGTTACGTATTGAGAATCTCCAGTTCTCAGCCTAACATGTGTAAGAGTAAATCGGAGCCTCACCTCCAGAGTTCTAGGCACTGAGCCCTGGACTGTCTGAGTTATAACATGAGAAGTCATGTCAAGTAGGGGAGTGCTGTGGAATTTTAGCCATTGTTGGTATTACTATGACGATAGACCTGTTTTCCTCACTGACTCTGGGGAAGGTACTAGAAAGAGTCATGGACGTTGTCTCTCAAAGCCATCACCGCTGAAAAGAGCCCCCAGAAACCAGAGCCCTGGACAGAGGCAGATACCCACCAAGGCCAGAGTCATGAGCGTGCAGCGAGTAGAGTCCGGCAAGGCTCTGCTTCCAGCAGGCCTGTGCTTAGGGATAGTGGTCCACCGGTGCTGTCTGGAAATTATTAATAATTTTATCATTGAATTGGGGTGATGTGCATGTAGCTCAATAGGATAATGGAGCATGCGCCAGAGGCTGGAAGCCTCACCCCCTCCCTGACGTGTGTCTCTGCTGCCTGCTGCCCTGGGGACAGGATCAGGGAGGAATGAGCTCGGCAGCTGTGCACCGAGGCACAGGGAGAGGCCTGGGCACCTGCAAAGGTCAGCACTCACTCCTTAGGTGTTCCCATGACGAAGGGGACACAAAATTAAATAGGAAAAAAAAAACCCAAAAAACAAACAAAAAGAAAACTAGGCAAAGTTGAGGTAGAGATAACAAAAGAAAGAAAAAAAGGCTCTTCCCACTTTGGGGGGGCAAGAGGCCCCATTTTTTTTTCATTTCGTTTTCACTGGGCCCTGCAAATTATGTAGCCAGCTCCCATGCTTGGTCTTTGGACACCATGTTTAAGGATTCAGGGCCATCCTTCTCATGTACTTTGAGACATGAGCTCCCAACAGTGGGCTCACGGAAAGAGAAAAGCAGAGTTTGGAGGTAAGAGTCTGCAGTCAGTGTCTGCCTTTGACATATTTGTTGTGACATATGTATTATGTTTCAGGTAATGGATAACTACTCATCCTCTTTAGGGACTTGGTAGTGTTCCATATAAAGAGGAAACACCTGAAACCATGGCTTGAGATATGACTGAACATTCAGATTTGGGATGACATCCTTGTAATTCCCTAGATTAGCTTTGGTTTATAGGTCCATTAACTCCAGTGTCAGGTGAGACTTTCTTGTGGTTTGTTTTACTTTGAATATCAACCATTATAATACAATATTGCACTGTATATTAGATCACAGTGTTTTGTTTTTTTTTAATTTTTTTTTTCAACGTTTATTTTATTTTTGGGACAGAGAGAGACAGAGCATGAACGGGGGAGGGGCAGAGAGAGAGGGAGACACAGAATTGGAAACAGGCTCCAGGCTCCGAGCCATCAGCCCAGAGCCTGACGCGGGGCTCGAACTCACGGACTGCGAGATCGTGACCTGGTTGAAGTCGGACGCTCAACCGACTGCGCCACCCAGGCGCCCCACAGTGTTCTTTTTTAACATGACTATTTTCTCTGCAAGCCTTCCATCAGCCTTACTGACAGAGAAGGATAACTTTAATACTGGCTGTTTTATGTGGATGCACTCACACGACAGCGTACAGAATATACTATTGTTTTGTTTATCCTTTAGCGATGGGTAGGTAACAGTTGAGGTACTCTTTCAGGATACACACTCCAGAGGTAGTTTTTATTTTAATGAATTTAACCAGAAGCTCACATTCCAGGGGAAGCTATTCCAAGCTTTCGACTATCTTTAGAACATTTGCTGATTAGCATGAATGATGTTAGAAATGATTTTTTTTCTTTTTTTTACTGGTGAAATGAGCTATATTCAGTTATGTAGACTGACTAGAAATAATTCTAGAGAAACAACCTCCCTTCCACGTATGAGTTATGAGGCTAGGGTCCCAGTCAGACAACAACTACTGAAGTGGTACCCTGGCCAAAGGACTCCATCAAATTCTGTGCCTACGTTCCCTTAGGACATAATTTCTTGTTCTCTTTAGATCACAGTGGTAAATACTTTTTCCATTATGACCTAATACACACACATGCACATGGAAAGGAAAAGTTTCGGGGCTCTTGGGTGGCTCAGTCCGTTAAACGTCCAACTCTTGATTTCAGTTCAGGTCATTATCTCATGGTTCTTGGGGTTCAAGCCCCACATTGGGTTCTGTGCTGACAGCATAGAGGCTGCTTAGAATTCTCACTCTGCCCCTCCCCCACTTGCCCTTGCTGTCTCTCTCAAAACAAATACATAACCTTAAAAAGAAAAGGAAAAGTTTCCAGACAAAGCACTTCTTACCCCCACTTTATATAACGCATTCTATTATTTTCTATCTGATTCAATTCTACTATATTTCATTTTGTTAATTGCTGGTTGCAGTCCGCTCCGTTTATTTCAGAATACCCTAGCGGGATACAAATAACAGTTCTGAAAACTCTAGCCCACAGAGCTAGCAGAATCCTGCCACTAGGATATTGCTGCATATGCCATAGTGAGACTTTCCTGCAAGGTACTCATTAGAGGGCCTGACACGGCCAGGAGCGAGGGAGTCATGGGGTTACAGGACAGATGGGCACATGTCTCTGTGTAAAGGAGCTAATGAATGTTTGTGTGTGCACCCGAATGTGGTCTGGGACTTGTTTGCATCGTAACATAACAGCCAGGTAGCGAACAGGTGGAAGAGGAGACCTCTGTTCAACCTGTGTTCTCTCACCTATGTTCAACCACTGGACATTACCAATAACTGACAGAAGGACCTAGCATTGATAGACAACTACATTGGTTTAGGTCAGTTTGCAAGTACAGTAAAACCCGGAGTGTTCTGCAAGACGAGCACACATTTCTAATAAATTTTAACTTGATAAACGAGTGATGTCTTGTAACCCAAGTAGTACATGATGCCGAATGTCACGTGATCATAACTGAGCCAATGGTTCTTGAATTTCGCTTTGATGTACAAGTGCTTTGGATTAGAAGCCTGTCTCTGGAATGAATTATGCTCGCAAACCAAAGCTTTACCGTGTTACTTTTAAAAATAACATCCCTCCAAAGGGAGATCAGAGGCACAGAGTCACAAGCCAAGGATTGTCTGGAGCCACCAGAAGCTTCAAGAGGCCAAGATCGGATTCCACCCGAGGGCTTTCAGAGAAAATGTGGCCCTACTGACACCTTGATTTTGGACCTTTGAGTTTAAGAACTGTGAGAAAGAAATTTCTATTGTTTTAAGCTACAAGTGTGTGGAGATTTGTTAAGGCAACCGTAGGAAACCAATACAGACGTTACACAGACCGAGACTACAGACGTCTCTTTGATAATCCTGTCAGTTGCCCAGTCCCAGCCAGAAACACCTCCCCCCAGAACAAAGGAGCAAAGATCAGTTATGTATCCTTTTTGCTAGCTTATGTAGAATCAGCTTTCAGGAAAATATTACATCTTGTCTGATCCAAAATATTTCAAAACACCACTCACCATCTCTGATGGTATTTATGGCTCAACATTCTTGATAGCAACCATATAAAATTTATTTCAAAAAAACGTGATGAGGATTCTTAACTATACACAAACTTTTTTGAGAGACAGAGAGAGACAGATCGAGAGCAGGGGAGGGGCAGAGAGAGAGAGGGAGACACGGAATCTGAAGTAGGCTCCAGGCTCCGAGCTGTCAGCACAGAGCCTGATGCAGGGCTCGAACCCACAAACCGTGAGATCATGACCTGAGCCGGAGTGGAGGCTTAACTGACTGAGCCACTCAGGCACCTCTGAATTCTTCTTTAAATCCTTTTAACCCTGGAAACAACTTAATTTATTATTAGGGTTTAAATTGAACATGAGCAAACATTATTCCATCTCAGCCATCTAGGTGGAAAAAGAAACTTTCCCCCTTACAGGCACTTACTCTGTTCCTGGGGACAGATTCAGACTGGGCTGGCCTGGGTCCCATGACCATCTGTGCGTCAATCACTGTGGAAGCTGGGGGGCTGAGGTGCTTTGACTAGCAGAGCCGCTCACGTCTGTGTTGTGGGGGTCGGGAAGCAGTGCTTCTCCAAAGCAAAGGTGGTTATGCTATTACCAGAGGGAGTAAAGCACAGAGTTATTCAGACAAACAGGTGTTCACACATACATGCAAATACATCCACAGATGTGTTGAGACAAACTGAAAAATTACTGGGAAAAAGTGTAGGTAGCAATGTGTGTGTTAGCCTCTGTTCTGGATGATGGGATTATGGGGATATACAAACATGCCTTGCTTACAAGTTGTCCAGCCTGTACCCTTTCACCTTGTTGTAAACAAAAGTGTTTAAGCTTCACTGACACCGGGTTTGTTACTATACATGAAGGTTTTGGCAATATAAAGCTTTGGTTGAGCCACTGGGGGTAAGAAGAAGTCCACGCAGAAAATTGTGGGTGCTCTGTGACTCCAAGAAGTCCACCTGTGGGTGGGGAATGGATTCCTTTGAAGTGTGTGATGTAAATTAAATGGTCGACCAGTGATGGGGTCACTGAACAGGGGCCCATCTTTTTCCCCTATGGTACCGTCATTCTCCGTCCTGGATTGCACATTTTTCTTGACTAATTCACCCATTCAAGCTCAGTTGGGCAGGGTAAAACCTCTTCCTCTGACAAGGAATCCTTCTTTAAGTCACACAATCCTCCTACCCATGAAAATCAACACATTATTCAATTACAAACAACCCTAAAAGCTATCATTTTCTAAGCACTTATCATATACCCACATGATTTCATTGAGTTCAATAAGTCCTGGGTTACTGTTTCAAATTTCAGATGAGTAGCGGAATTATGGGAAGGTTATATAACTTGCGAAAAGTCACATTGCTTGTAGACGGCTGTCCTGGGATTCGAATGTGAGCCAGATTCTCAGCCCGTGATCTTGAAAAGGGATGGGCTAATGTTGCTTGTTGAGAAAGGTCATTGAGAGGATGTGGCAGCCAGTTGACCCGTGCGCTGGACCTCAGCAATGAAAGGCTCCTCACTTCCTCCCCTGTCCTCGGAATGTGCACTTTGCTTGGCTTCCCTGCTCCCAGAAGCTGCCCCAAGGATCTAGCCTTGAGAGAGTGATGTGGACTTGAGACCATCTGGACTGCGTACATGATTGAACATAGTTAGGGTCTCTGCATAAATGTTTTAGATTGGGTGGGCAAGTAGAAGATCTACTCCTCTCGAGGCCACCCAAGACAAGTCTTGTCTGCAAGCTCCCTTGCTCGTTGAACCTGCCACCTTCCGATCTGGAGTGGCCTGCCTCTTTCGTTGGTCTCTTTCTGACCTCTGAGAATGGGGGCCAGTTTCAGATTCTACCTGGAAGCTCTGAAGGAGGTCACCAACCACCACTGCCACACCCTGGCTGTGCCATCTTCACAGTAAGTCACCTCCGCCTGAACCGTCATCTTATTGTCTATAGTCAGGATATTTCTAAATCCTGCCTGGCATATTCTGTAGTCTCTTGGAAAGTCCTATGAGAAAGAGCTTTGCGCATTATACGTCACACATGCACACGTGGGGTGTCATAGATTGAGCCTCTGGGAGATTGAAGGGGTGAGGCACGTCTAGTGAGGCTCGGGGACAAGAAACTTGGAGGTTTGCACACCTGGTGGAGAGGCATACGGTGATGAAACATACATACTGAGGCTCCAGCTGTGTGTAGGCATGGAGTCCAAGTAACATACGGCCAAGTCCTGGTTTGCCCATTCCTGAGGGCTTTCCTGGGACATGGGACTTTCTGTTCTAACCAAGATCCTGAGCAAACCAAGAAGAAGTGGTTGCCCTGGTTAAGGTAAAATTGGCTTCTTAACAAGAAATGCGTGTGAACCGGCTGTTTAAAAGCAGAAGGGAAATCGTCCCACGGTAGCTGGGCTTTGAGGACATGGCAGCCCTGTCGTTCCGACGATGCCATCTGTCCAGCCCCTCGGAAGAGCAGACGCACGGGGTGCGTTTTCCGCAGCATTGAAAGATTGGTGGGCCACCTGTTCTTCTCCAAACTCTTGCACTCTGGCAGTGGGCTCTTCCCCTTCCTGGGCTAACAGGCACGTGGTGGTCCATTCCTGTCGTAACACCCAGTCTTCTCCAGGATGAAAGGGAGAGCCCTGCCGGGAGTTAAGAGCCAAGAATGCAGGTATTTTGCAGTTTACACTCAGCCTTGCTTTCGAATGATGTCCCTCTAACTCGCTCTTTCCTTAGAAGGCTGTCTCTCCAGGGTGTTCCTTAGTCTTCTGACTAGCGAGTTTGTGACCTCTCCCCACCTTACGCAGTCGGGACTGAATGCCCCGAGTGGTCCTAGCTTCAGAAAGAACCTGGCTCATGTCTCCCTGCCCCCACCCAAAGCATTCCTGCTGGAAAACCCTGCAACCTCTTCTAGCTCCTTGGTGCTCAGCCAGACTGCCCAGGTTCCCAACCTCTCACTACCACCTCTCATCATCTGTGTCATTTAAAGCAAGGTACTTTGCCTGCCTTTCCCTCATTAAGAAAGTGAGAGTGATAAGTACGTCACCTAAGTTAACAGGCAGTGAAAGGTTAAATAATTGAATACATGGGAAGGGCTTAGAACAGTGTCTGGAAGCTAGTAAGTGCTCAGTAAGTATTCATGTTCTTCCTTTTTACCCAACCTAAGGTGGTATTCTCACCAGTTCCTGTAGAAAATGAGGTTTCAAGCTTTCCTTCCTTGGTGTGGTACAAGAAGCCTAAGCTTTGGAAGCGTGCGATTATCTCCAACATTATGTAACTCCCGCACATTCAGTTTCCTAGTCTGCTAAAGTGGGCTAGGAATCGAATAAGGAGGGTTCAAAGAGATGATGCGTGACAACCCTGTCCTTTGGAACCCCCACATAACTTACACTCTATCTACAGTATAGCGCCGATCCCCCAACTGATGTTATGTTTGTCCCTAGACTGTGAGCCTCTTGAAAGAAAGGGTTGTGTCTTTCCTACCTGCTCATTTCCAGGGCTTACCCCAGTGCCTGGCATAAAAGGAAAATGAATGCGTGTCCGCTGAAATGATGGCAGCTAGCACAATACTTGGCTTGTCTTTGGTGATCAGTGGATTATAGTTGCATTCCTAAGGTTACAGAGCTGGTTAGTAGCACATGGGGACTGATCTTGACTTTTTCTTCTCCTTAAGCTGATTAGTAAAGGTGCCTTCGAAGGAACATTATTGAGAAAATGATTATAAAATGTCTTTAGTTCATGAGCAGAAATAGCACTTAAATAGAGGTTACATTACACATTTGAACTACCTTTCTGTTTTCCAAATTAAGCCCACAGTAGAGCATTCATTGTATTTCCTCTTCGGTTCCAATACATGTCAGATGAGGTGGAAACTTTTAGGACACAGTCATCAATATTTCTCGATAAGAATCCTGCCTCCTTTGTAATTAAACTGCCCTCTCCTGCTAATTTGTGTGCATCCGTATAATATCCCTTTCTTCCAATTAAACACATCACTCATTGATGATGCTTCAAGTCTGAAGCCAAGACAAGTGAAAAGGGACAAGACCTAGAAGCATTCAAATTGGACATTTCCCCCTGAGTTAAGGCCTTTTTAATCCTTTATATCTTGGCAAGTAGTCACTTTCGCAGTGCTAGCAGCTGTACGATGGGAACCGATTTGATGGGTAACATGTTTTATATTTGCACATGTCACCAATGCAACACGGAAACATTTTTAAAACTAGGGAGGAAGCACGAACAGCCCGTTTTTCCCAGCACAAGTTTGTAGTCTAGAGCTATTCATCTCAGATGAAACCGACTTTCTACAGCAGCTTCAAATGGAGGCAAATAATGCTTGGACGGGGACCGTCTATTCCACTGATGTGGAATTAGAAAAAGATATTGAGTCAACTTCTATTTTTGCAACATTAAATGGAAGCCCTTCTCATGCAATTTTAGAAATTCAGACACCCAACTCCAAAACAATGAAACTGATGGATCATGGTCAAAATTTGAGATGGGATGTGTATGGAAGTGGAAACATTTTCCAGAAGAATTTGAAATGGCAAAATATGGCATGCCTTTAATTAAATACTGCCTTGTAAGTCTGGGCAATTGATTCTTATCAGCCTCCCCACACTGAAGTTTATTTTTCCATCTTGACTCTCTCAGTTATTCTGTTTCTTGTTTAATGAAGACTGATCTCCCAGATCCTCGTTTCATTAATGTTGGCCTCTCGTGAATGATTGAAAAAGAATGGTGGTGATAATGTGCAGAGTTTACTAGGGGAGAGAAAGAGCTAATTACATATGTTATCAACGGAAGCCAGGAAGGACCTGGAGAAAAGATACAATAAATCTCAGAGTCACACATCATAGCATGAAGTATGAGGCCTGCAAGGAGGATCTGTTATGGTTGATGTCAAGGTCTCAGCTAGAAAATCTTGCACAGAGAGCCCCCAAACTTTTACCTGCATTGTTCCCTTCTGGTCTCTCAAATAATTTGTTAGATGAATTTGAGAAAGCCTAATGACTCAAATGTCATACTCCAAAGAGAAGGACTATGGAATCACTGGACTGGCTGGAACTCTTGATAATCCCATGAGACTGGTGGAAGGAAGAGCCAAACCCTAGGCAGGCAATCTGTATGAACTGTGTTCTGGAACCTTCCCTATACTGGGCTCCCACCTACTCTCTACCTCCATTACACTTTTCTGTCATATCCTCCATTAATACTCAGGTATGAATCCACTGCCTGGATATGAGGCAGCCTTGGAGATCCACACCAATGATCCCATTTCTCTAGGAGAAAAACGAAGCCAGAGTTTATGAGTCTGGAACAGAACATACGACTGGTCAGTGCCAGAATTTCATTTGTTGACATTTTCTCCGTAACCAACGTCAACAGTTCTAAGAATTATTATAATTTTCAACCTTAGCAGAAATGTGGAGGAAGCTAGAATAACAGTGAATGGGCCAGCCAGAAATACAGTCATGCCACACATCAAAGCGGGGAGTTTCTCACGTCTGCTCCAATGTGACTTGTGGGGGAGGGGCTCAGTACCCTGGGGTCCTTCAAAGTTCCAGGCACCCGCCAGCGCTTGTCTCCATTATCTGTTAGAGCCATATCATCCTCTGAATTCAGCCTGCAGATCGAAAAGGCAGCCGGGAAAAGAGGAAGCATGGGGAAGGCTCACCAGTCTCAGCCACACGCCACTTCTGTGGCTGTTCCATCGTCAAAAATTCATCACATGGCCATGTTGAGATGTGAGAGGCCTGGAAAAGTTGGTCGAGCTGTATACCTAAGAAGACAAATGGAGCAAAGATTCTGGAAGGCTCTTGCAGTCTTGGCCAGTCCCAGTGGCAACGTCCATAAATGTAGCTACTGTTACTGTTAAGCCCACTTCACTGGGTCAAGGTTCTGGCGCTCCTGCAGTGTACTCGGAGGAGAAGAACAAAGTCCAAAGTTTCCTTCTAGTTTGTCTTGCTACCCAAAGCCTTCACAGACCCGAAGGTGACGCAGGCTGTTGGCCACTCTACACAGTGGCCATCTAGGGACAGGTGACCCAGAAAAGCAGTGCTAAGGCCACCCTAGGGCTGCTGGTCTCTGAGAGAAGAAAAGAGAACAAACAAAACAAAGAAGAACTTAATTCCGTCCTGTTTGTTTTAAGGTCTAAGGGATTTCTAAATATTGCCAACTTTTTTTTTTTTTTTTTTTTTGTATGAGACTATTTTGTTCTGGGCCCCCTGCTTTTTAGCTGTGAGACTTTGGGAAGTTATTTGAATTTCATAAGTCTCTATTTTCCCACCTACAAAATGAAGATAATAGTTGTTCTATCTCAAAGGGTTGTTCTGAGGACGGAATGAGATGATGCATGGATGTGCAGTAGTGATGTGCTAGGTGCCAGGTGCGACCTTCCTTGTCTTCATCCTCCTCCTCCTCCTCGTCCTCCCTCTCTTTATCTTAATGTGATTACTATTCCTATTATCATCTATAATCACATCTGACAAATTTTGTCTCTTTGATTTTCCTTTCGGCCAAGGGTAGCAGTGTGATGTGGTTGCAAAAGCCTGGACTTTGGAGTCCATGAAGGTTGGATTCACCCTGACTCTAAAACTTGCTCACTGAGCAGGGGACCTTGGGCAACTCATTTGACTCCTCTGTGTGTAATTCTTCACCTGTAAGAAAAGGCGATGATTCCTAAGAGTAAAAGGTTGTGAAGATTTTGGTAAAGCGTCCATTGCTGTGGTTGGCATGAAATGAAAGCTCATTTCCTTGTCCTTCATGGGAATTCCCAGGGGCTTAAGAATTTAGTAAGCTATAGCACCCAGGGACCTCCAAAGAATTGACATACATTCAAATAGTATTTTTATTGACGGATGTTTTATTTATTTGTTTGTTTGTTTATTTATTTTGCCTTTATTAGTAAGTCCAATAATGAAGTGTGAAAGGTCTAGGATCTGGAACATATGAAATGCTTATAAGTTGTTGTGGTCCAAGAATGAACAAATGAATGAGTGAATGAAGAAAAATGGAGCTCTTGATCCTGGGAAAGTTAATTTATGGCCCATGATGGCAAATTTTGAGTTAATGTTAAAATCAAGCCATTCCATTTTTTTTGTTCTTTACTCTTTACCTCTAATCCTTTTCTCAGAAAATAACTGATTTCTTGCAAAAGGACTAATTTACTTTTTAAAAAATATTGCTTGGGAGGCGCTTGAGTGGCTCAGTCAGTTGAGTGTCTGACTCTTGATTTCGCCTTAGGTCATGATCCCAGGCTTGTGGAATCGAGCCCTGCGTCAGGCTCCTCACTAGGGTGGAGGTTGCTTCAGATTCTCTCCCTCCCCACCGCTTTCTCTCTGACCCTCTCCCCGACTCATGCTCTTACTCTCTCTAAAATAAGTAAAATGGAAAAAAATGAAAAAAAAATATTTCTTGGGCACCTGGGTGGCTCAGTTGGTTAAGCGTCGAACTCTCCATCTCAGCTCAGGTGTTGATCTCAGAGTCGTGAGTTCGAGTCCTGAACTGGGCTCCATGCTAGAGGTGGAGCCTATTTAAAAAATGTTTCTTCCTGTGATAAAATATATAGTATAAAGTTTGCCATGCTAATTGGACAAGTCAGTGGCATTAAGTACATGGACAATACTGTACAACCATCACTATTTTCCAAGCCTTTTCAGCACCCCAGACAGAAACTCTGTATCTGTTAGCAGTAACTCCCCGTTGCTGCTTCTTCCCTTCCCCCCACCCCTTGGTCACATCTCATGAACTTTCTCTTGCTATGATTTTGCCTCTGCTAGATATTTTATATAAGTAGAATCATTTTCTTTATCTACTCGTCTGTCAATGGTCACTTAGATTATTTCTACTTAAGCTATTGTGAACCATGCTGCAAGGAGCAAGGGGAAACAGGTATCTGTGAGAGGCCCTGCTTTCAATTCTTTGGGGGACATACCCAGGGGTAGGGTTCTGGATCATGTGGTCATTCTATGTTTAACTTTTGGAGGAACTGCTAAATTGCTGTGCATTGTGGTTGCCCCATTTTACACTCCTACTAACAAGGTGGGGGTGTTCTGGTTTCTCCACCTCCACAGCAACACATTATTCACTGATTATTTTTATTACAGCTATTCTAGTGGGTGTGAAATGGTATCTCAAAGTTTTGATTTACATTTCTCAAATGGCTAGTGTGTTCAGCATTTTTTCATGCTCTTTGGCTATTTGTATATATTCTTTGGAAGAATGTCTGTTCAAGTGCCTTGCTCACTTTTGGATTGTTTTTTTGTTTGTTTGTTTTTCAGGACAAATTAATTTTAAATAAGCTTTCAGTTCATAGTAATTGGGTCTAAATTATGTATATCTTCAAACTTCTTTAATTTTGTTTATTTGATCTGTCAGATTTAGAGAAAGATGTTTCAAATGTTCCCACCTTAATTACAGCTTTGTAGAATGCCTGTATTTCTAACAGTTTTGCTTTACACGTTTTGATGAAAGGTTGTTCGATGCTTCGGGGTTCATTGTGGTTTTGAGATCTTGGTTAAATGTACCTCTGATGAATTTAAAATGTTTCTCTTTTCTTTTTGCACCTGCTTTGCTTGAATTTTACCTCGCTTAATGATGCATTGCTCACATTTAAGATTTGTTTATATTAGTTTGGAGTATTTTGGTCAGCTAATTTTGCATCAAACTTGGCATCAAATTACTTTATGTATATTTCTATGAACAGCTTATGGTAGGATTTTATTTTTACTCAAACTAAGGGAATTTGTTTTTACTTATTTATTAATTTAATTTAATTTAATTTATTTATTTCAAAAGAGAGAGAGAGAGATTGAGCAGGGGAGGGACAGGAGAGAGAGAATCCCAAACAGGCTCCGTGCTATCAGCACAGAGCCTGACACAGGGGTCGAACCCACGAACTGTCAGATCATGACCCGAACCGAAATCAAGAGTTGGGCGGCTTAACCAACTGCACCACCCAGGCGCTCTGAGAATTTGTTTTTTAAACTCTGTTGTCATCATTGTTGTGTGGGGTATTATTCTTGCTGTCTTTTATGTACTCCCCCCTCCCCGCCCCATCGAGTTCTTACGTTTCATCCTTTTTCTACTTACTTTCCAAATATTCAAGTTCCCTTTGTTTAGTTTTTCTCTTATTTATGGTCCTTAAGGTTTACATCCTATTACTTTTCATTCTACTAGTGGGTACCCTTAATTTTCTCCAAACACAAGATGAGGAACAGATTTGGGGAGTGATGATTTCCATTTTGGAAGGAGTTGCAGGTGGTAGTATGTCACTGACATGGGGGGGGCCTCCACCTCCAGGTTTTAAAGCTCCAAGGCCTGGACAAAGTATTCTCCAAAGGGGTCCACAGCACACTGTCCTTGGCTATCACAGCACTGTCCCCGTCTTATAACTGACTCCTCCTTGTCTATCGCTAGTGGAGGTAAACACTTTATCTTGTTCACATAGGACTGCTGTGTCAGCAAAATGAATTTTAGTAGCGACTACTGGGGCTTAGCCCTGGGGCGATCTTCCCACATTTCAGGGCAAGAACAGTTTCTTTCTTCTTTTCTTTCTTTCTTTCTTTCTTTCTTTCTTTCTTTCTTTCTTTCCTTCTTTCCTTCCTTCTTTCCTTCCTTCCTTCCTTCCTTCCTTCCTTCCTTCCTTCCTTCTTCCTTTCTTCTCTTAATCTTTGAGAGAGAGACAGAGCATGAGCGGAGGAGGGGCAGAGAGAGAGGGAGACACAGAATCTGAACAGGGCTCCAGGCCCTGAGCTGTCAGAGCCTGACACAGGGCTCCTACTCACGAATCCTGAGATGAAGACCTGAGCCAAAGTCAGGCACTTAACCCACGGAGCCACCCAGGTGCCCCAGGGCAAGAACAGTTTCAATGATTTTATCTCAGCTCTTCAGAGGCTTACCCTGCAGAGAGGTTTCATGCCCTTGGGCGATTGCTGGAGGTCTGTGAGAAAACAGTGAGCTCCCGGCCTAGCTGGGCCACAGGCAGCACAGCAGTGGGCGGAGGGAGAGAACCTGCTGGTGTCTTACTGCTGCTGGATGCCGTAGCCCATGTTCAGTGAGTGCATTGAAATCTCCAGAAAGCACATCTGAGGCCAGAAGTCATGTTGCTTTTTAGTTCATTCTCAAGCACCTCTGACACGGAGGAAGCATATTTACGTCCATTAGTTCTCGTGCCCTGTCCTTAAGTCATCTCGGGCACCGAAAGGGAGAGCGGGACACCCGGGAGGCCAATTGTGGGAGAGCATGGGAACCTGTTTCACGAAGCTGTGCATCCTCTGTGTTTGTGCAAGACAGCCTTGCTCTCAGTCACGTACCCACCATGGCAGAGAGAATTTGTGGCAAGGATAATTGAAATCAAGACCTCTCGTGGCTTACTTCCCACACTGGGAGGTCTGCCCACTCCTCAAATGTGCCACAGGGACCGAGTATGTGTATGTGGGTGCAGAGGGCGTGTGGTGGACAAGAGGAAAGGGTAAGGTGGGCAGAGGGGCGTGCTGAGCCCAGAGGGTCCCTCCTTAAAGACAATCTCACGCGGATGAGCTGCAGAAGCCTGTGTTGCACCAGAAGATTTTGCTTCCTTGCCTGGTTTGAAAGCCTGTTGTTATCTCTGGGATCGTTTTTAGAATTGCAATTAACATGGGGCATGGATTTCAAGTGATTGAAATTGTGGTATTTACGTTCAAGACTACTGCCTATTTCAGTACTGGGTTTGGAGCTGGCTGGGTATAATTAGATACCAGTGTGGGGCGGTACCTTTGGGTTTGATTTCACTTCAGAACCCCAGACTCAGCCTCGTTTCCCCTCTCAGGAAACCTTATCTGCTATGAGAAATCCGTGTTTTAGTTGCCTCCTCTTTATCCTGGTGAGGGGGTGGGGGTGGTTTCTGCTCCGGGGTTGTGGAGATGGCTGGACACATGACATCTGACACGGTACAGAGGAGATTGGGAGTGGTTCTTTAATTGTATGTGCTCACAGCCCTGGAGAGGAAGACACCACAGGCCACGCAGGGCCACGCAGGGGTTGCTCTGGGGAGCGGCTTGAACAACCAAGAGCGGAGAGAGGGAGGCTTTGTAGAATAAAGAGGATGAGTTGTCTCTTGGATCCTGTAGGAGTATGGGATTGGCTTGTTTGAGTAATTCTATGGGATAGTAGGAAGCAAAAGCCCATGCTCAAGACTACGGGCCGCATGGGGGGCTCAGTTGGCTAAGCATCGTCTGACTTCAGCTCAGGTCATGATCTCACGGTTCGTGGGTTCGAGCCCCGCATCAGGCTCTGTGCTGACAGCTAGGAGCCTGGAGCCTGCTTCGGATTCTGTGTCTCCCTCTCTCTCTGCCCCTCACCCACGTGTGCTCTGTCTCTCTATGTCTCTCAAAAATAAATAAATGTAAAAAAAAAAAAAAAAAAAGAATAAGCAGTCACTGTGCCTGGTCCCTTGGATAGGGAGGTTGTTGGCTAGAAGACCTTATCTGTGGGAACAGAGTTGGGGGTGGGGAGAATTTCCTGTTAGACCACTTGGGACCTTCCTTCCCATTTTTACCAGATGTCAGTATCAAGCCTTAACCTCAGGCCTGACATCACAGTACAAACCCACTGTGCATCTCCAAGAAAGATCATTCTTTACATATTTATTTTTGAGAGAGAGAGACAGAGAAAGGAGGGAGGAAGAGGAAAAGAAGGAGCATGTGTGAGTGGGGGAGGGGCAGAAAGAGAGAGGGGGACAGAGGATCCAAGGCGGGCTGTACATTGACAGCAGAGAGCCCGATGTGGGGCTGGAACTCACAAACTATGAGATCATAACCTGAGCCGAAGTCAGACGCTCAACCGACTGAGACACCCAGGGACCCCCCCCAAAAAAATCATTCTTATCATCGTCTTTAGAACAGCACCTAGGCACTCCTGGGCACCCTGATGATAGGATATAAAGTTCAGATAACCACCACTCTATTTCTGTTTTCATGAATTTGGCTTTTCTAGATTCCATGTGTAAGCGACATCACATAGTATCTGTCTTTCTCTTTCTGACTTATCTCACTTAGCACAAGGCTCTCCAGGTCCATCCGCGTTGGTGCAAATGACAGGCTATCCTTTCTGGTGGCTGAATAATATTCCATTGTATACATATACCACATTTCCTTTATCCATTCATCCACTGATGGACGCTTAGGTTGTTTCTGGGTCTTGGCTGTTGTGAACCATGTTGCAGTATCTACTGCTTAAGTATTGTTTTATTTCAGAGGAAGAAGAACCAGATAATATCTGCTGCTTTACTTACTTGGAGATGTGTTAGATGCGGTGGTACTCAAGGTGTGGTCCCCAGGCCTGCAGCATCAGCATTACCTGGGAGTTTGGCTAGAAATGCAAATTCGTTGGCTTTATCCTAGAAACACTGCTGTCTGAACCTTGGGAAAGGGCCCAGGAATATGTGTTTTAATAAGCCCTCCCAGTGATTCTCCTATTCTTGTAGACTGATGACAATTACTCTCAATCTAAGTGGAAAGGAGAGAGCAGTAAGGAGGAAAAAAAAAAAAAGGTGGATAAAGGCCAAATAGTTCTACGCTTCCCCTACCTCAGCCGCTGGTAGATCGTAAGCCTGTTCCTGTAAACAAAACCCTTTACCTGCCCTGGAAACAGCAAAGATAAAAGAAAACTGTTAACATTACAGTTGATCCTGCAAAATGGCAGGAAAAGGAGTAAGAGTAATTTTCAGAGAAAACAGTTTTCACAAGAGAAATCAAAACGTGGGTCAAACCGATGATACCAGAATAGGTGAAGAGAGACAAAGTACCAAAAAAATCAGGGCCCATTTGGTTTAAACTGATCAATCAATTTAAAATTGCAAAGGTGAGTTTATTACACCTTCTGCAGTGAGGGAGAATACCACCGCCACAGAGTCTTAGTGGTGTCTCTGAGTGGGGAAATTGGAGAAGGATCTTTATCAGGCTTTTGGGTATGAGCTGGATACTTTTATTTATTTATTTGTATATTTACTTATTTATTTAATTTATTTTTACTTATTTGAGATAGACAAATACAGTGCAAGTAGGGAAGGGGCAGAGAAAGAGAGAGAGAGAGAGAGAGAGAGAATTGCAAGCAAGCTCCATACTGCCAGCACAGAGCCTGACGTCGGGCTCGAACTCACAAAACCTCGAGATCAAGACCTGAGCTGAAACTGGGAATCAGATGCTTAACCTACTGAGCCACCCCAGTGCCCTGAGCTGGATACTTTTAGGGCAGGTCTGCAAGATTGCAAACTGGTCAGGACTGGGCACAGTTCACGGTGTAAGAGCTTTGGACGGGTGGGGGCAACGTGACAACCTGAAGTAGACCTGATGAGCAAGTTGTAAGTCTTCGTAAGTAATAGAAACAAAATTAAGAAACTCATTTACAAAAATGCTTCATACTACTTCATATCACCTCATTTACTTAAAAAACAAAAATTCCAAAGAGCACCTGGGTGGCTCAGTTGGTTAAGCATCAGACTCTTGGTTTTGGCTCAGGTCATGACCTCACAGTCTATGAGTGCACTGAGCATGCAGAGCCTTCTTGGGATTCATTCTCTCTCTCTCCCTCTCCCTTCCTCTCCCTCTCTCTCCCTCTCCCCTTGCTCTCTCTGTCTGTCTCTAAAAAAATAATTAAATAAACTTAAAAAAAAATCTCCCAAGATTCAAACATTTCTAAAATATGACATAATCAGCATCAAAGACTGAAAGCATGATCTCCATGCTAAAATAGATTTTATTTTATTTTATTTTATTTTATTTTATTTTATTTTATTTTAT
>NW_024412416.1:10637355-10812172 GCF_014898765.1 Herpailurus yagouaroundi
ATTTTATTTTATTTTATTTTATTTTATTTTATTTTATTTTATTTTATTAAATGTTTATTTATTTTGAGAGAGAGAGAGTGCTAGCAGGGGAGGGGCAGAGAGAGAGGGAGAGAGAGAGAATCCCAAGCAAGTTCCGCGCTGTCAGCCCGCGGGGCTCGAACGCACGAACCATGAGATCATGACCTGAGCCAAAACCTAGTCAGACGCTTAACCAATTGAGCCACCCAGGCACCCCTAAAATATATTTAAGGTATACAATGTATTGATGTAATGCAGTTCTATATTCAATATGATTACCCCTGAGGCATTAGCTGGTACCTCTCTCACATCCCATAATTATCATTTCTTTTTTATGGTGAAAATAATTAAGAAAAAAATAATTCAACATCAGCCTTAGCCTCAAAATTATGTGACTTATTAACCCTGAATGTATGTAAAAATATTTATAAATTTTGTCAACTCCTGCTTCTTTCTGATTGAGTATCACTGCTTATCTAGAAGCAATTATGGACTATTTTCACTGCAACCAATTCAGGAGTACTTCTGTTCCGTGGGTTTCTTAATTTAGAACACTATTTTTTCATGATGCTGTCCTCCACCAAAACTTGTATTTGTATTATCATCCCCCGATCAAACAACTTTTCCTTTAATGTTGAGTTTTTATCATTGAATTTGCAACACATTTACAATAATTTCAGAAGTGTTTCACTTTTGTGACAGGATGAGCTTCAGAAAGCTTTGCTAGAATTTCATAAACTGGGTGAAAAAATTGCACCACTTATGGAATCAACCTAATTTTCTACTTGAAGCATCTCATGCTTGCAAAGTGCTTGTTTTTCTAATTGTACTGGGACATGAACAGCTGTTGCTTTACTTTTTTATAGGCACAAGGAAACTTGGAATATGTGTGAGAAAAATTATTTTAGAAGTGTCTAAGTGATCTCAATTGTATTATTTTCATTTGATCTAGATGACAAGTCATGTTTCACAGGGCTATGTAAATATACTTTCTGCATAACTGCATGCATGAACTTGTCTTCAGGCACAATGTTCTTTAAATAACTCTGAAATAACAGGGTATATTGGTCTCTGACCCCTGTTCATGCTAATTTGTCATCTGTGTTCCCGGTTCCTGACACAGAGCTCATAAAACCTTTGTAGTTCCCCGAGTGATAGGAGCATTCTTTGTTCTAATGAGGTGACTCTTGATGGGGCTCCTCGATAGGGCCTGGTCACCAGAAACACCAAGCCATGGTAAGAATCGTGGAATTTCCAGGGCAACTTCTCATTCTCCAGGGGGGAGATGGGCTGGAAAATGAGTTAAAAATCAATCATGATCACAGGATTAAGACTCTGTAAAAATCCCAAAATTATGGGGTTTGGAGAGCTCCTGGGTTGGTGAACACATCTAAATGCCTGGAGAGTAGCACAGCCCAACTCCATGGGGACACAAGTTCCTACACATGGGACCCTTCTGAGCCTTGCTCTACGTATCTCTTCATCTGGCTGTTCATCTGTGTCCTTTATTATGTCCTTCATAATAAACTGATCAATGCAAGTGAGGGTTTCCCTGACTTCTGTGAGCCATTTTAGCAAATTATTTAACTTAAGGTAGGGGTCCTGAGAACTCTGATTTGCAGCTGGTTGATCAGTATGAGTGACAAACTGGGGCTTGTAACTGAGTCTCAAGTGGGGCCATCTTGTGAGACTGAGTCCTTAACCTGTGAGGTCTGATGCTATCTCCAGGCAGGTGGTGTTACCAGGATTACAGGATACTCAACTGCTGTTGGAGAACCAATCAGTGTGGGAAAACCCCACACATCTGGTGTGAGAGGTGTTACGAGTGAGGGTCAAGGAAAATCACGACGAGTTTTTCCTGAACAGTAGATGATAACTTTTGACACTGATGGGGATACTTCTTCAGCAGACCCTTATCTTTTGATTTTCACTGTCAGCTTATTGCTGCCTACAGGGCGTAATCTGAAAAAAAAAAATTACCAAAAACTGAAATGAAGTAATGCCTGTAGTTGGACACCATACAATAAATAGCAAAGCCACTAAAGCAAGAACACCCTTTCTGCACACTGTATAATTTATAATGGGACAGCTCTGTCTCTCCGTCTGCACATTTGGCACACTCTTAACTTGCAGCCTCTCTCCTTTCCATTGACCTTGCCAGCGTGAGTTCAGAGACTTTATGCATCTTGCAGACTGTAGCCCAGACCGTGGGGCCAGCCAGGGACAGACAGTAGCACAGAATCTTTCTCTTACCTCTTCCTAAGACCAATGGCATTAGCTGTTCCCAAACACTCACGTTCAAGCGCACTTCATTTTATCATCAGTTGACTTGCTTGCAGTCATTTGAGAGACAAACGTTACGTTTGTTACATCTGGAAAAGGTTGGGCGTAGCATGTAGGTTTAGCCATTAGCATATGTGTCTTACATGTTGCCAGATTGTAAGAGAAGCTGGAACTTCAAAGTGAAACACCTGTTAAACCCAGCTTGCATTATTTTGATAGAACTGTTAATCATGATGCTTGATTAGAAAATGGGCAAATGCAAAAGTTGACGAGAGCTGAAGGCAACGGAGATAAAGTGGTACTGAGCTGGGAAAACCAGGTCACATGGTCACCCTACCTACACCTACACCCACATCTATTTCTGTCTATAAATGTCTCTCTGCTCTCTTAAGACCCAGGTAAGATGGGCTCATCTCCTTGCCTTGTAAGTGCCCAGTGCCCTTTCCAAAATGTTTGTGGCTACCAGGGCCTTGCCTTCTCATGGTTACCTCTGGCCCTAACTTTCTGATTCTTCTGAATTATTGTTCACACCTCTGTTTTCTATTTTAATTTACATTTTGGCATCAAAGAAAATTCAACTCCTTTTTTGATTTCTACAAAACAGCAACTTCTCTGACAGATATGATTGGATGTTGGTTGTTGGATGACAAATTTGGACATTGAAAGAGGAGCAAACACCTTATGTCCCAAGTGACTTAAAACTGAATATTCTGTCTCTTCGTTTCTCAAATTCCTCTTTCATGCCCTCATCCATTCTTGCCCTCCAGGCACCACCTTCACAGGACCCCTCCCTCCCTCCATCCAATTTATACAATTTTTGTTATGCAGTATGATTAGCATTCACTGGATTTGTACTCAAACTCAGCTCCAGGCATCCTGAGTGGAGACAAATCTTCAGGACTTATTAGGACTTATTTAAGACAAATTAGGACTTATAAGGAAGTCCCAAATTAAATACTGTTTTCTTTCCTAATTTATGTGTGGTTGATGGGGATGGTTTTGTTTTTCCATATACACTTCTATACATCCGTATAGATATTATACACACACACACACACACACACACATACATATACATATATGTACATACGTACATATGTGTGTGTGTATTTGTGTATGTATTTCTATATTTCCTCCAAAACATTTCCCTAGCCTGTGGGTTTGGATGAGATCACAGTAACATTAACACCCAAATTTCATTTGCTCACAACATCCACTTCTCTGTAGGGCCTCACTCACAGCCGCCCCAATGATGACGGTTCCCAGGCATCTCGTCACACAAATAAATGTGCTTTTTTGGATGCTGCTGTGATTCTATCAGAGGCCCTCCATGTCCATGGGGCTTCCAGTGGTGGTTAGCATGTTTTCCGGCCCATACAGCCCCTCCTGGCACTTTGCCACAGTTCCTGAGATCATCACCAACGTGGTGGCAACGGGCCCAGCACAGCGGTGATGTGATCTTCCTAAAGGTGGGCCAAGAGCTCATCTCCCAGACGCCGTGTCATAGCTCTTCATCTGGAGCCCCCCGTACGGTTCACAGCTTACCCATCTTTCTCGTGACCCTGTCTACAGGCATCTCCGTCCAACAAATTCCTCCTGGCAGTCATCTTTCCTCACCTACATTCCAAATGTGAATCAAGTGGCATCGACACTTGTGTGTCCCTGGCCCCACACACAGCTATGTGTACATATCAGTTTAGATTCATGCGGGAAACTGGCCCCGGTTTTTTTTTTGTTTATTTGATTTGTTCCTAGATTCTTGGAATCACTGGTGCAGCAAGAGCTGTTTTCTTTTTTTTCTTTCTTTCTTTCTTTCTTTCTTTCTTTCTTTCTTTCTTTGATTTATTTTTGGTTGTTGTGGTGGTGGTGGCAGCTGTAGGGGAGGGCTGGGAAAAAGAACTACCATATTATAAATACTTTTGATTCTAAGATGCATCTCAATTTCAAAAACTTTCAAAAGTCGGGGCGCCTGGGTGGCGCAGTCGGTTAAGCGTCCGACTTCAGCCAGGTCACGATCTCGCGGTCTGTGAGTTCGAGCCCCGCGTCGGGCTCTGGGCTGATGGCTCAGAGCCTGGAGCCTGTTTCCGATTCTGTGTCTCCCTCTCTCTCTGCCCCTCCCCCGTTCATGCTCTGTCTCTCTCTGTCCCAAAAATAAACAAACGTTGAAAAAAAAAATTAAAAAAAAAAAAACTTTCAAAAGTGAAAAAAAATCAAACTTAAACTTGAAGAAAGAGATCTAATTTAGTGGGTTTTGGGGGGTGAGGCAGGAGATATTTTGGGGAAATTTGCTTTTGTATTTCCTTTATTCCAAAAAAACCCTGCCGTGGTGCCTGGGTGGCTCAGTCAGCTAAGCGTCCGACTTGAGCTCAGGTCATGATCTCGCAGTTCATGACTTTGGGCCCCACATGGGGCTCTGTGCTGATAGCTCAGAGCCTGGAGTCTGCTTCTGATTCTGTGACTACCTCTCTCTGCCCCTCCCCAACTCGTGCGCTGTCTCTCACAAATAAACAAACATTAAGAAATTTTGAAAAAAAAACTACCTTATACCTTGGTGCAAACTTATTATATATTCAATATGTATTTACGAGAAGTAGAATTTTAGAGCTAGACAAGGTGAATTTCCTTATTAACAAGTTGGGGCTCAAAGACTTCAGCGATGTTGCAAGGGAACAGGACCGGATATGACTCAATAGACAATATGCAGTTTTTCTGCCTTTCTGTTCACAACATTTTATCCAAAGAAAGATGATGTGCATTTAAAGCAGTCATTTTATCATGAAAAGCTTCTTTACCATCAGTGTTGCTCTTATTTTGAAGAGCTGAAACAAGCACTTAATTCTTTGGAAGGTGAACCGTCTGTAATTCGGCAAGAGAAGTTTGGGAATATTTTTGTGTTACTGATGTAGAAGGACAGCTGTAACCAAAAGCAACAGTTTATAAATATTCAGTGTGTCTTGGAGTGCCTGGGTGGCTCAGTCGGTTAAGCATCGACTTCAGCCCAGGTCATGATCTCGTGGTTCTAGGGTTCAAGCCCCCCATCGGGCTCTGGGCTGACAGTTCAAAGCCTGGAGCTTGCTTCAGATTCTGTGTCTGTCTCTCTCTCTGTTCCTCCCCTGCTCCTCTCAAAAATAAATAAAAACATGGGGCGCCTGGGTGGCTCAGTCGGTTAAGCGTCCGACTTCGGCTCAGGTCATGATCTTGCGGTTTGTGGGTTTGAGCCCCGCATCGGGCTCTGTGCTGACAGCTCAGAGCCTGGAGCCTGCTTCGGATTCTGTGTCTCCCTCTCTCTCTGACCCTCCCCCGTTCATGCTCTGTCTCTCTCTGTCTCAAAAATAAACACTTAAAAAAAATTTTTTTAAATAAATAAATAAATAAATTAAAACAGTAAAAAAAAAATAAATACAAACAGTGAAAAAATTTTTTTTAAATATTCAGTGTGTTTAACAATGGGAATCTTTTTTGATGAAATAAGCACAAAAACTTCTGGATATATTTCACATAATAAAATAAATGTGAAATTATATAAAAGTCAAAGACTTGTTTTAGCCAGATTTATATGAGAAGTTAAAGATAGCCTGTTATACAGCCATCTTGGGGTTTCTCTTTCCCTTTCAACATCCTGATTTATTGGAGAAGAAATACAACCCAAGAGAACTCACCGTAAAATTACTCATATGAGTAGGAGAGCTCTGTAACGTAGATGGATACAACAATAAAGATTAGAAATTTTTTCTGTTAATAATCAGTTACGAAAGTGGTAGAAAACAGATAGGATTAATTAAATCAATGGAGGGGTGCCTGGCTGGCTAAATCGGTTAAGCATCTGACTCTTAGTTTCGGCTCAGGTCATGATCTCACGGTTCGGGAGTTCAAGCCTCACGTCAGGCTCTGCACTGACAGTGAGGAGCCTGCTTAGGATTCTCTCTCCCCCTCTCTCTCTGCCACTCTCCTGCTTGTGCTCTCTCTCTCTCTCTCTCTCTCAAAATAAATAAACATTAAAAAATAGCATCAATACAAAAATAAATAATAGAATGAATGTTGTATAACATTCTTTTTGTACAAAAGGAAGGTCATTTGCCTGCAAGAAACTGAGAACTTAAATTAAGGAAGTATTGTTACCTGTTTTAAAAAACAGGTAGGCAGCAAAGGCTAATTAAAGTGGTGGTTCCACAGGCACCCAGTTACCTTTTCCCTTCCTATTCCACCTTCCTTGGCCACAGTTTCCGACTCTACAGTGACCTTAGGGTCCAGGATAACCGTTCAAGTTTTTCCCATCATGTCACATTTGCATTCATCAGTTTCCAGTTGGCGAGAATTGAATCCACTTTAGCCACTGCACACAAAAATGACTGCGTCCCCGCATTCTAAAGGGCTTATAGAATCAGAGAGAAGGCCGAAAAAACAACCTCCAGTTTAAGCTTTCAGGAATAAACTCCCAAGTCACATGAAAAAACCAGGCCACCGAGGGTCCTGCTGTCCCTACTGCGACCAAGAAGCTGGTTGCCTGGTGAGAGAGCTGCCCCTTCACTTGCTGGATCCAGACCCACAAGGCTACTGCACAGTCAGAGCCACCCAATCCCTGGAGTCACCTGACCACAAAGCTACAATGATTGGAGAGTCGGAGTCACTGCTGGTGTTTTCGGAACCAAGGTGTTTCTGCTTCAGTCTGCACCCACGACTTCAGTGACCGAAAATGGGGTCCTCAGCTAATGCTTCCCCAGCTAACTGGATCCCACACAGTGAGGCTTGCCGGCATAAACAGTAGAACGAGCACATCTGCATTCTGCTTACTCCTGCCTTCTAGATCTTTCATGCATGCATCAGAGGGGTCAAACATTTACCATGTCCAGAACCTTACTTGCAAGGAAATGTGGAGAAAGTCATTTCTTCAAATATTTTAAAATGTTTATTTATTTTGAGAGATAGACAGAGACACAACATGAGCAGGGGAGGGACAGAGAATGAGGGAGACACAGAATGCAAAGCAGGCTCCAGGCTCCCAGCTGTCAGCACAGAGCCCGACGTGGGGCTTGAACTCACAAACTGCAAGGTCATGACCTGAGCTGAGGTCGGATGCTTAACTGACTGAGCCACCCAGGCGCCCCTGTGGAAAATCATTTTTAGCTTTCTGGTCTCTGAAATGTTAGAAGACAATGCTGGCAGGGAGTTGCAATAGACAGTAAGCCAATCTTGCAACCTGCTGAAACATTCCAGGAGAAGGAAAGGGGAGTGTCAAAAGACAGCCTCTCCCACGAGATCAGCTGACTTTAGAAAGCTTTTCCTGAGGCCTTAACCAATGATTTCCATTTGCCATTCATTACCCACTCCTTCCTGTAAAGGAGACTGGAAAAATAGTATTTTAGCTGAGCATATTGCTTCCTGTAATAAAACCAGAGTTTTATCAATAAGAAAGAAGTAAGTAGGAGCGTGCCTGGGTGGCTCAGTCAGTTGAGCATCTGACTTCAGCTCAGGTCATGATCTCGCGGTCTGTGAGTTCGAGCCCCGCATCGGGCTCTGTGCTGACAGCTCAGAGCCTGGAGCCTGCTTCAGATCCTGTGTCTCCCTCTCTCTCTGCCCCTCCCCTGCTCATCCTCTGCCTCTCTCTGTCTCTCAAAAGTAAATAAATGTTTAAAAAAAAATTTTTTTTTTTAAAAAGAAAGAAGCAAAGAAGATCATGGTTACCTGGCAAGTAATTAACAGCTTCAGCTGCAGCCTACCCTTTTTATTTCTCAGCATCTATACTCATCCTTCTTTTTCTTCCATAGAACACATCACCTCTTTCCTAAGGAGACATCCCATGTCCTCATCCAGGGAATGCACCTCACTCAGGGGCCAGAGAGAGAAATGTGGCCCTCCGTATCAGGTCCAAGTGTGGTTTCTTATGTCCAGGAATGTATAAAAATAGAAAAAATTATTTGCTGCCAGTGCAATTATGATGAAGAAACAGGATCGTGATGGTTGAACTCTTCCTTTCAGAAAGGGATAATGGGCGGATGTATCAGTCACTATTTCATAGCAATGATGAAATCCTGCTGGGCAAGATTAGCAAGGCTTCCTGCTCTGGCAGAGCAGTTAGCTTATCTGGAAGTTCTGTGCTCCAGGGGGTTACTTCCCCACTGGTTCCATTCTGAGTTTGCCTCTTTCATGGGACAATATTAAATAAAGTGAGTAGCTAACACATGCCAACAGCTACCATTTTCCTATATTTTCCCTGATGTGGCAGACACCTTCTGACCTTCAAAGTACAACAGGTAATGGTTTGATCATGCATTTCCCACAGCATCACCAAGGTCAACAGCTTTCCAGATGTTAACAGGTAGATTCTCCCAGCCCAAAGCATAGCCGCCTTCCCAAGACAAGTGTAACTACGAATGTTTCTATGAATATGCACCTAGATTAAAACAGTGCACTGAGCTTTATCATGAAACTAAAAAGAAGTAAATAGAACACAAATAATTGCTTAGGAGGGAAAACAAAAAATTTTAAACATCAATCTCCCCCCCAAATACAGGTTTAACACAATTCAAATTCCAGTCCTAACATTCCTGCATGATTCTTTGAAACTTAGCAAGTTCTTCTAAAGCTCATCTAGAAGAAAAATGTATAAGAACCAACTAGAAAATGTTTGAAACAAGAGAGAAGAGGGTAACTTGCCATCAAAAAACTTGTAGATGAATGCACGTAGCATTATTGTTCATAACAGGCAGAAGGTAGAAACAAATGTCCATCAACAGGTGAATGGATAAGAAAATGTGGCACATTCGTACAATGGAATAGTATTCAGCCATGAAAAGGAAGGAAGTAGTGATAAGAGCTACAGCTTGGACGAGACCTCACAAACATTATGTGAAGTGAAAGAAGTCAGACACAAAAGATCGCATATTGTATGATTCCTTTTTTATGATATATTCAGGATAGATGAGTCCATAGACACACAGATTAGAATTGGGGGGAAGGGAAAAATGGCGTGTAATTACTTTAGAGGTGTAGGGTGTTTCAATAAAGATTAAAAATAAATTGAAACTAAAAAATATGGCAGTTGCCTAACATTGTGAATACACTAAATACTACTTAACACGGAATGTTAAAGTGACTAATTATAATTAGTAACATGATTAAACAATGGCAAGAGGACCTAAAGAGGCATTTTTGGAAAGAAGACATATAGATGGCCAGCCGACACACAAAAAAGATGTTCAACATCACTAATCGTTGTGGAAACGTAAATCAAGAATCATGCACAACATGTATCACCTCACAGAATGGCTAGAATCAAAAGACAAGAAATAACATGGGTTGGCAAGGATGTGAAGAAAAAGGAAGCCTCACGTATTGTTGGTGTGAATGCAAACTAGTGCAGCCGCTATGGAAAACAGGGTTTTCCCTCAACAGGTTTTTGAGGGTTCTTCAAATATTAAAAAAATAGAATTATTATATTATCAAGTAATCCCACTACTGGGTATTTACCCAAAGAAAATGAGAACACTAAATTGAAAACATATATGCTCCCCTATGTTTACTGTAGCATTGTTGACAATAGCTAAGATATGGAAGCAACCCAAGAACCTAAGTGTCCATCTTGAGATGAATGAATAATATATATATATATGTATATACATATATATGTGTGTGTATGTGTGGTGTGTACATATATGTGTGTGGAGGTATATAGATATATAGACATAATAGAATATTACTGGAATATTACTCGGCCATAAAGAAGAATGAGATCTTGACATTTGCACCAACATGGATGGACTCTAGAGGATATAATGCTAAGTGAATAAATCAGGTGGGGAAAGACAAATACTGTATGATTTCACTCATACGTGGAATTTAAGAAACAAAACCAATGAATAAAGAAAAAGGAGACAAATTCTTTCTTTAATGTTCATTTATTTTTGAGAGAGAGAGAGAAAACGCTAGCTGGGGAGGGGCAGAGAGAGAGGGAAACAGAAGATCCAAAGCAGGCTCTATGCTGACAGCAGAGAGCCTGACGTGGGGCTCGAACTCACGAACAGTGAGATCATGACCTGAGCCGAAGTCAGACGCTTAACCGACCGAGCCTCCCAGGTGCCCCAATGTTTATTCATTTTTGAGAGAGATTGCATGAGGGGAGGAGAAGCAGGGCAGCGGGGGGGGGGGGGCACAGTTTCTAAAACAGGCCCTATCCTGACAGCAGCAAGCCCAATGAGGGGCTTGAAGTGAGATCATGACCTGAGTCTAAGTCGGACATTCAACCAACTGAGCTACCCAGGCACATGGCCAATTTAATTAGCAGAGACGAAAACTGAGAAATGTTAATAATGGTATGGACACACAACTATCAGAATTGTGCAGGGGATCTGTTAATAAAAGGAAAAAAGATGTAATGGACACTAGAGGATAGAAGTAGTCTTTAAAAATTTTTTTAAATTTTTATTTATTTTTGAGAAAGAGAGAGAGACAGAGTGCGAGCAGGGGAGGAGAAGAGAGAGAGGGAGACACAGAATCCAAAGCAGCTCCAGGCTCCCGGCTGTGAGCACCAGAGCCTGACACAGGGCTCGAGCCCACCAACCATGAGATCATGACCTGAGTCGAAGTCAGACGCTCAGCCGACTGAGCCACCCAGGGACTCCAAAGCAGTTTTTAACATAGCATGCACACAACATTTCTAAGGAAAAGAATTTTAAAAATACAAAGAAAGTATATAACTTCCAACAGGTAGAGAGAAAACATGGCATGAGAGAAAATATCCATCAGTCTAATTGAAATCCAGAAAGGAAAAGGAAATTAACATTCAAGGGTTGGGACACATGAAAAGCACAAAATAAGATGGTTAAAAAAATACATCCGAATATATCAGTCATTATAATTGATAAAATGACAAAAAATCCCTCCCTAGTTTAAAAGATTGAGAAAAAGTAAAAAAAAAAAAAATTATGTAGTTAAATGTTGTTTAAAGAAGAAATAGAACATAAAAATTCTGAAAAGGTGAAGTTAAAGGATGAAGCAAACTGGTGTAGCCACTCTGGAAAGCACTGTGGAGGTTCCTCTGAAAGTTAAAAACAGAACTACCTATGATACAGCAATTGCACTACTAGGTAATTACCCAAAGAATACAAAAATACTAATTTGAAGGGGCACATGCACCCTGATGTTTATAGCAGCACTACTGATAATAGCCAAATCGTGGAAACAGCCCAAGTGTCCATCGACTGATGAGTGGATAAAGAAGATGTGGCATATATATATATATATATATATATATATATATATATATATAATGGAATATTACTTGGCCATTAAAAAGAAGAAAATCCTGCAACAATGTGAATGTAGCTAGAGGGTACTATGCTAAGTGAAATAAGTCAGTCAGAGAAAGAAAAATACCATACGATTTCACTTTTATATGGGATTAAAAAAAACAGAACAAACTATCATGGGCGGGGGAAGAAAAAGGAAAACCAAGAAACAGACTCTTAACTACAGAGAACACATTGGTCATTGCCAGAGAGGAGGTGGGGGGGGGGGTTGGGGGAAACAGGTTATGGGGATTAAGGAGTACACTTGTGATGAGCACTGGGTGATGTATGGAGGTGTTGAATCACTTTGTTATATACCCAAAGCTAATATTATGCTGTTACCTAACAAATTAAAATAAAAACTTTTTTTAAAAGGAAGCTTTATTCAGTCAGGCAGCCAACAAATATTAGTATTCATTAGATTCATCTAAATTTTCAGATACATATTCCAAAATCAGTAAACATTTTTTAGAAAGAATTAACGAAGGGGCACCTGGGTGGCTCAGTCGGTTAAGTGTCCGACTTTGGCTCAGGTCATGATCTGCGGTTTGTGAGTTCGAGCCCTGCGTTCAACCCTGTGCTTACAGCTCGGAGCCTGGAACCTGCTTCGGATTCTGTGTCTCCCCCTCTCTCTGCCCCTCCCATGCTCATGCTCTGTCTCTCTCTGTCTCTCAATAATAAATAAATGTTAAAAACTTTTTAAAAAGAATTAGTGAAGTACTAAACAATAGGAAGCAAATTGACCTATATTAATAGCAAGCAGCTTAAGGTGAATTTAAGGCAACAGCACTAATGGAAATAAAACTGAGTTTCAGGGTACCTGGGTGACTCAGCTGGTTAAGTGTCCAACTCTTGATCTCAGCTCAGGTCTTGATCTCAGAGTCATGAGTTCAAGCCCCACATTGGACTCTAAAGCCTACTTTAAAAATAAATAAAATTTAAGGGGGCACCTGTATGGCTCAGTCGATCAATTCCAACTCATGTCTCAGGTCTTGATCTCATAGTTGTGGGTTCAAGACCCATGTTGAGCTCTGCGCTGGGCACGAAACCTACTTAAAAAAAAATCTGACAGTTACAAAATATACAAAATATCAAAGGTTGAATTCACAGAAAAGATATTTAAAATATCAACTAGTATGAACCCAACAATTTAACTTCAAAGTGTATTCGATAGAGAATATTGAAGGAACTATGAGGAGAATCGTCAAAACCAGGCTACCCTGTCAGTAACTGATAGGTCAAGTGAAGAAAACTCAGTGAAGAAGCACCTGGGTGGCTCAGACGGTTAAGAGTCTGAATTCAGCTCAGGTCATGATCTCGCGGTTCGTGGGTTTGAGCCCCATGTCGGGCTCTGTGCTCAAAGCTCAGATCCTGGAGACTGCTCCAGATTCTGTCTCCCTCTCTCTCTGCCTGTTCCCCACTAGCATTCTGTCTCTCTCTCTCTCTCTCTCTCTCAAAAATAAATAAACATTAAAAAAAAAAACCAATGAAGACTGAAGGTTTTGATCAACACAATTAAGATACTTAATTAATGGACTTGGAGAAAATTTCACTATTTAGTAAAAAAGCCAAGTGACTGAAGAATAATGGAGTACCATAACACACACATAATTACAGGAAGTTGAAAAATTTGCAAAACCAACAAAACCATTATTTGGGAAATCAACATCTATGGTAAACCTATAAAAAGAAACAAATAAGTTGAAAGAACGTTTTTATTTTAGGTTTTTTTTTATTAAAAAATTTTTTTTAATGTTTATTTTTGACAGAGAGAGAGACAGAGAGACAGAGCATGAGTGGGGGAGGGGCAGAGAGAGAGGGAGACAGAATCCAAAGGAGGCTCCAGGCTCTGAGCTGGCAGCACAGAGCCTGACGCAGGGCTTGAACTCACGGACCGCGAGATCATGACCTGAGCCGAAGTCGGACGTTCAACCGACTGAGCCACCCGGGCGCCCCTATTTTAGGTTGTATCTACCTACTGCCTATAATGAAAGATGGGGATAATGTGTACCTGTCCACTTCTTCTGACTTCCTTTCTTTTCTCTTGTGTTTTCAAGGTTCCAAACATTAATGTTGTATTCTGTAAATACATGTGTGAGAATGACTGGATCCCTGTCCTGGACAGCAGTTGGCTTCACCCAGTTTCAACAAGATGAATATTCCAAGACTGGCCTCGGGTGGCTCCTGCTCATACTTCCATAAGGATATTAAGGTGATCAGCAAGATGTCAACAAGAGGGTCGCTACTAGTAGGTTTCTAGACTCCTGCTCTGGAGAGTGCCTCTTTCTACTCCCTGGGCAAGGAAACTAAGGAAAGTCTCACCTCCAAAAGTCTGTGAACAATTTGAAAGGAGAAGTTTGGGTAAGACGAGCTCTTCTGGCATGGACGTGGTACAAATTTACTAGTTTGAATAATAGCACAGATATATAAAGAATATGGTTCACACTGCTCGGTTGCCCCAATCCCAAGTGGCTTTGAATCTACTGACAGCTGAGAGCTCTGTGGCTCTTGAAATCTAAGAAAACTGCCTGTCTCAGGATGGGGCACTGCTTATTAATTTCCCACCTGATAGTGAGAGATTTCTGTGTGTCCTTAAAAAACCCAAAAAACCCACTGTAATTCCTTTTTCTAAACCATACAGATAAACTGTGTATTCGTGAAAATCTAACATGAAAAGTCCCTTTGTCATGGACAGTCTCACCTTTCCAAAATCCAAAAGTCATTTTTAAAAATCTGATAAATTCTACCACAGAAAGTATGTATAAACACCATAAACAAAGTCAAAAGAAAAATGTCAAAACAGGGGAGATATGTACAATTTGTATCAAAGATAAAAGCCTCTTCTTCCCCCATGAAATGATGGACAGAGGAGGTGCACAGATTGTTCACAGAAAAAGACACAGAAATGGTCCCTAAACACAAAAAAATGCACAAAACAGGATAACCAAACAGAAGGAAAAAGCAGATAAGAGGTACCATTTTTTACCAATTAGACAAGCAAAATCCAGCACTTTGATAACACATTCTGTTGATTAGCTGCGAGTAAACAGGCTCCAACATACAATAAGGGAGTCAGAAATGGTATTACTCCTTGGGAGAAAAATTTCAGCCTAGGTAATGCTGACTCAGAAATTTTACTTCTGGGAATTTATTCCATACACATTTTTTTTTGTTGTTGTTACAGCAAAAAATAGCAAAAGCCCAAGTCTTATCAAATGTTTGCTCAGTGCTGTCCAACAAAAATGTGAGTCAGTTTGTAATTTTTAGTATTCCGGTGTCTACCTTAAAAAAAAAAATAATCAGGTATACTTTATTTTAATAACATATTAGCCCAATAGAGACAAAAGATTTTCACTTCGACATGTAATCAATATAAAAAACTATCAATGAGATATTTTACATGACTTTTTTTCATACTAAGTTCTCCAAAGCCAATGTCTATTACACGCAACAGACATCTCAATCCAGGCTAGCAAGACCTCAGGCATTGAACGGCCACATGTGGCCAGGGGCAGCCCAGTTAAATGGTTAAGTGAATTATTAAATAAATTATTAATCTTAGACTGAGTTCCCCAGAGAGTGAAACCTGCTGCAAAAATGTGAAGTGAGGCCAAGAAGACACATTCCAAATGAAGGAGCTTAATGAAACCAGCACCACTCGGTGTCAAGAGTGTTTTCTGGGTGCTGGATCCTATAATGCCCATACAATCCTGTAATTCAACTATGATGCCTGCATCTCAGGTCAGTTCCAGGGGATAAGTGAAGGAGGAAGTAAGAATCTATCTGTAGACTCCTGTCGCCCACTGGGCAAAGGTTCATGCCACGGGGTTTAATTCCAGGCATTTATAGGCTGTGCATTCCTGGGCACCCACCTCTCCTGCAGCATCCCAGTCCCAGCTAACCTGGAGGACTGGGGCAGGAAACATCAGAGAGGGTGGTAGGAGAGGCATCTCTAGGTTGCACACTCATGAATTTGATTGTATGACAACTAATTATCAAAACAGTGAGCCTGGAAAAAGTGGATAATGGTCCCAGAGACAAATGTGGCTCAGAGGATCCGGAGTGATTCATAAGACGTGTCTGAGGTGCACACTGAACATTCTCTAAGATAGATCACCTACCTCATGGTAGGTCACGAAACAAGTCTCACCAAATTTAAGATTATAATCATTCCATACTTCCCAAAGTAATCTACAGATTCAATGCAATCCCCACTGAAATCCTGATGGTGCTTTTTATAGAAGTGGTAAAAACAATCCTAAAATTTATTTTGAACCACAAAACCCTAAAGAGCCAAAGAAATTTTGAGCAAGAAAAACAAAGCTGGAGGCATCACACTCTGATTTCAAAACATATTACAAAGCTAAAGTAATAAAACAGTATGGTAGTGGCATTAAAAATAGACATAGACACTAATAGAGGAAAATAGCAACCCCGGTAATAATCCCACACATATATGGTCAACCGATATTCAACAAGGATGCAAAAGGTACACAGTGGGCAAAGGACAGTCTCTTCAATAACTTGTGTTAGGAAAATCAGATATTCACATACAAAAGAATGAAGCTGAACCCTTTTGTCTCACCACATATGAAAATCAACACAAAATGGAGGTAAAACTTGAAACAGTAAAACTCCTGGAAGAAAACATAGGGAAAGAGCTTGCAGGCCTTGGACTGGAGAATGATTTCTTAGACATGACACAAAAAGCACAGGAAACAGAATGAAAAATAAACAAGGGACTACATCAAACTAGAAAGTCTCTGCACAACAAAGAAAATAATTAACAAAATAAAAAGGCAACCTATGGAATGGAGAAAACATTTGCAGACCATACATCTGATAAGGGGTTAATTATCCAAACTGTGTAAGAAACTCTTACAACTCAAGAGCAAAGAACCCAAATAGCCAGATTAAAAGAGGGGCAAAGGAACTGAACAGATATTTCTCCAAAGAAGATATATGAAGGCCCAACAGAATATGAAAAGGTGCTCAGCATCACTAATCAATAGGGAAATGCAAATCAAAACTGCAATGAGAGATCACCTCACACATATTAGAATAACAATTATTAAAGAAATAAAAAGACAAGTGTTGGCGGGGGTGTGGAGGAAAAGAAACCCTTTGTGAAATGTTGGTGGGAGTGTAAATTGGTACAGCTACTAGGGAAAGCAATTCAAAGATTATTTTCCCGAAAACTTTTGAAATAGAATTACCAGTTGCTATAACAATCCCAATTCTGGATATATTCTGAAATCAGAAATCTGTACTGAACTGAAATCTGAATCTTAAAGAGATAGCTGCACTCCCTGGGTCACTGCAGCATTATTCATAATAGCCAAGACATGGAAATAATCTAAAATGTTCAATGATAGAGGAATGGATTTTTTAAATGTGGTATGTACCTACAATGAGATGTCATTCAGCCTTAAAAAAAGAAGGAAATCCTACACTTGCAACAGTATCGCTGGACCTGGAAGACATTATGCTAAATGAAATGAACAATAGAAAGATAAATACTGCATGATCTCACTTATATGAAAAATTGAAAAGAGTCAAACTAATAGAAGCAGAGAGTAGAGGGGAGGCGATAATCAAAGGGTAGAAAGTTTCAGTATGCAAGATAAATAAGTTCTGGAGATCTACTATATGGCATAGGGTCTATGATGAACAATTCTGTTTTGTATACCTAAAAATTTACTGAGAGGGTAGATCTTATGTGAAGTGCTTTTACCACAAAAATAAAAACAAAAGTAAACATAAAAACATACAAAAACCAAAGGGTCAGGAAGAAACTTTTGGAGGTGACGGATAAATCTATGGCATTCACTGTGGTGATGATTTCACAGGTGTACCCTTGTCTCACGGCTACAAGTAATCTTTGTATTTCCAAATTGTCATACAACGGAAGGTTGGAAAGACTGAAAAAAACTAACACAAGTGATTTTTCTAAATGAATCAGGATAGGATTGATGGAGAAAGTGGTAGAAGGAAAACTTAATAGATACCTTTTATATAATTTCAACTTTTATCCCTCATGACCATATTTACCATTCAATACAAAAAAAATTGAATGAAGTTGTAAGTCTGAATAAGGTAGTCAGGTGAGTTGTTCTCAAGCACTACTTGTTATTTCTTTTGGTTTCATATCATAATGCACTCAAGGTTTCCCACCAGTTCTTGTACCATTTCCTCTCTCTTATTGAGATTTTATTTCCCATCCATGTTTTGACTTATCTTTGTTAACTAGATTCAATCAGTTTAAGAGTTCAGGGATTCAGGACACTCTAAGTTCTTATTTGCTTGGGAATGTCTGAGTTGTTCATTTTGCTCTGGTCTGTTTTCCTGAAAGGCTAACTGGACCGTGTTAAACATCACTGCACTGTTTTCTGGCATTAGCTGTTTTGGGGAAGAAGTATGAGGTCAGCTTGAATTCTTTCTCCTTGACATGACAGGATTTTTCTACCCAGTTGACCATAAGATATATTTTTTGTCCTTGACGTTCAGGTTCAAGACGCTATGTCTCGGTGTTTATTTTTTGTATCAGTTCTTGGGAAAGTTTTTGTCCTTTCGATTCACAGATTCAATCATGTTTCATACTTGTGGTTTGTAGTTGTACTCCTTTCCTTGTTTTATTGGGGTCAAAAATACTTATTTTCTGTTTCTTTCTCTTTATTATTTTCAGCGGCGTTTTCTTCCAACATTGTATTATGAAAATATTTGTGCATGCCGAAAAGTTGGAAGAATTTTACAGTGAAAAAGAATCATATTATCTCCTGCATGGGTTCTATAACTGACATTTTGCAATATGTGCTTTATTACATAGCTGTCCTTTCATCCATCTTCAATAAATTTTATTTTTTTAATGCATTTCAAAGTAGGTTTCAGATAACAGCGCACTTCCCAGTGAGTTCTTCAACATGTATTTTGTTAACTAGAATCCATTATTTGTTTGTTTTCTTTCACAGTAATTTAAAAAAATTAATATACACCCAAATACACACATTTTAATTCCACGATTTTGACAAATGCATAATGCATGTAACCTAAACCCTTATCAAAATATAAATTATTGCAATGACCCCGTGTCCATTCTCAGTCCACACCCACCCCTAGTCTTTCCTCCCAAGAAGTAACCGCTATTCTGATTTTTTCCACCATACATTAGTTTTGCCTATTTTAGAACTTCATATAAATGGAACCACACAGTATGTACTTTTTTGTGTAAAATTTCTCCTCCTCGGCATAATGTTTTGGAGGTTCACCCCTGACGTTGCTTGTATCAAAGTTTCTTGCTTTTTATTGCTGTGCAGGGGCAATGTTCATTGTATGAGTATACTCTAGGTTTTTCTCTATCCATTCTTCTGGGGATGGACATGGAATTCCAACCTGGGGCTATGATGCATAAAGTTGCCAGAAACAGTTTTACACCTGTATTTTTGTAGCTATAGGTTTCCAATTCTTTGAGTCAATATCATGTGGAATGAATGGGTGGCTCAAATAGAGGTATATGTTTAATTTTACGAGAAATTCAATATTTTATTCTAACGTGGTCATATCATTTCATATTTCCACCAATATTGTATGAAAGTTCCAGTTACTCCACATCTTTGCTCATATTTGGTGTTAGCCATTCTGGTGGATGTAGTGATAGTTCAGGATGGTTTGGTTTGCATTTTCCTGATGAATAATCCTGATGAAAACTCTGCCAGATGCTTACTGTCCATTTCTATATCTCCCTTTGCTAAGTATTTGTTAAAGTCTTAGGCCAATTTTTAGAGAATTGTTTGATGTGGATGTTTTATTTTCTTGGATTATGGCTCTTTGTAAGACATGTTTTTCAAATATTTTCTTTTGGTTGATGGCATTTTAGTAATTTTCATCAAATCTTTAATCAAGTTTTAGATTTACATTTAGGTCTCTGATGCATTTCATGTTGATTTTGATGTATAGCATGAGATAGGGGTTGAAATTCATTTATTTTACACATGGATATCAGTTGTTTCACCACTCGTTTACTAACAAGATTTCCTTTCTGTATTGGATTGCTTTGGTTCATTTGTCAAAAATCAAATGACTGTGTAAATGCTGGTCTATTTCTGGGTTAAATACTCTATTTCATTAATCTATTTGTCGAATTTTTTCACTGTCTTAATTAGTATAGCTTTATAGTAAGTCTTTTTTTAAACTTTTTTTTTTTAAACGTTTTTTTATTTTTGGGACAGAGAGAGACAGAGCATGAACGGGGAAGGGGCAGAGAGAGAGGGAGACACAGAATCGGAAACAGGCTCCAGGCTCCGAGCCATCATTCCAGAGCCTGACGCGGGACTCGAACTCACGGACCGTGAGATCGTGACCTGGCTGAAGTCGGACGCTTAACCGACTGCGCCACCCAGGCGCCCCATCTTTATAGTAAGTCTTAATGCTAGGTAGTTTAAGTCCTCCAAATGCGCTCTTCAAGCAGACAGCATAATCATATTCAGTCTCCCAATTCATGAACACAGTATGTCTCTCTACTTTCTGGTCTTTCATTTTTTTTCAGCAATGTTATATGGTTTACAGTGTATAGGTACTGCTGATCTTTTGTTAGCTTTCCCCAAGTATTTAATGTTTTTTGACAGTATTGTGAACTAATTTGCTACACTTTAATTTTCCAATTGTTTTCTAAGAATACATAGATATACTTTGGATTCAGTATATTAACCTTGTGTCTTGCAACCTTGCTTAATTAACTTACTAGTTCTAAAGTTTGGGGTTTTTTTTTTATTAATGTAACTATGTCAATCTTTTTTTGACTGTTTCTCAGGTTTAGGTATCGTTTACAAAAGGCCTTTGTTATTCCAAGATTAGGAAAATAAGGTCTTATTTTTCTAATACATGTATACATTTTACATTTAGATTTTCATTCTACCTAGTATTTAGTTAAATGTGTGGCAAGATGAGAATGTAGCCTTATACCAATCTAATAATTGATACAGTAAATTGTTTTAACACCATTTATTCATTAAGTTTCCATCTTTGCACTGAAACTGAATTGTTATCTTTATCTTACACTAAGTTTCAAAAGGTCTTTTTCTGGAATTTGTAGCTTAGTCTATTTATTTGTTTGTATATATATATATATATATATATATATATATATATATATATATATATTTTACCAGTATGGTGGTTTTATTAATCATGGAAGTTTATTTAAAAATATGTTGGCTAATTCTATGCATTGACTCCTCCAGATAAATGTAGAATTAACTTAAATTTTATGCAATATCCCATTGGGAGTGTTATTAGAATTGAACTGAATTTATGGACTAATTTGAGATAACCATGTATCTCTGAATATTGAGTATTCCTACCCAGAAATACAATTTACATCATTTTTTTAGAAGTTGTTTCATGACTGTGGTAGGTAGAGCTTTATCATTTTCTTCACATAGATCTAGGTTATTTTCCTCAAGCTTCTTGTAAGTATTTTATAATTTGCTATTGTCATGGGATCTTTGTATTTTACATTTTCTAACTGATTTTTGGGAAGCAATTGATTTCTCCAATTTCTGTCTTTGTTGAGTTTACAATATAATTGAATATAATTGAATTCAAATCCATAAAATATAATAGGATTCTTAAATAGCTACTCAGATAATTGCCACTTCCGTAGAGAAGAGAAGGGAGGCTGTAAGATACCAGTGAATTGCCTTGTACTCTGAAAGCCTGCTGCATGAACAACCTGAGACTCACTTGCATTTTGTATTTGCAGTCGAGAAACATCATAATATATACCAAGAGTTTTGAATTTAAAGGGTTCCTTTCACATTAAAAACACAGAGGCACCTGGGTGGCTCAGTCAGTTAAGCGTCCGACTGTTGATTTAGGCTCAGGTCACAATCTCACTATTTGTGAGATCAAGCCCCGAGTTGGGCTCCGTGCTGACAGCACAGAGCCTGCTTGAGATTCTCTCTCTCCCTCTCTCTGCCCCTCCCCCCCATAAATAAATACACTTAAAAAATTATAAAAGCACAAGGATCACAGAAATGAACAATTGTGCTTTCCTTGTTAACTGTTTTTCTTTTATCAAGTAGAAAGTTACAAAAAAATGAATCTCCCAGTTGTTCCATTTTTGCTGATATATTCTCACCTCTAGATCATGTTTGTGAATCTAGTCTGAAGATTTTAAATTGAGTTCATCAATTTACCAGGCCTGAGGGATACAAAGCCTAGCCCCAAGCTCCCCTCCCCTTTTTCGAAAGCAGCAGTTTTTTATGAAGGGGCGAGCAACCTGAGTTTAGAAAAATCCCAAAGAGTATGCTAATCAGATCTCTTCTTGGGCACAAAGAAACCTTGCTAATTTTTAAATGCTGCCTGCTATCCAAATTACAGAGTGGTCACATTTTTCCATTACATGGTTTTATAATATTTAAGCCAAATACAGTTTTCTGGTGTTAACAAAGGGATGAATAGGCAGGAATATATACCCACCTGTGCCTCTTTAAAAAAAACCTCACACATTTGAATCCACAAATGTCACCCAATTTTCTAAAGTGCCTCACCAGCCTTTTATCCTCATAAAACTCCATATAATGAGGCTAAATGCAATGCAGATGTCAGGGGGAAATGCACTAACCACTTCCTGTCAGCCATACAGGTATTCAACAAGCCCTCTCCCCAAACCTTCCTACGGTGTCCCAGGCATTTATCTTCTCTGTGGGAAGCACTTGAATCTGACAGCCCAAAGTGTTTTGTTTCATTTTTAGTGTCTCATAAAGCTTTTCTGAGGTAAAAAAAAAAAAAAAAAAGCAGATAATGTGGCTAACAATGATTACCACTCTTTATTTTCCTTATTCTTGGGGTGAAGGCTGCCCTAATTTCAAATCTCATCGTCAAAATCAGACACAGGCTAAAACATTCTCTGGACTTCATGTCCTATAAAGACTCTAAGCTGCCCAATCAGTCTCTTTCACATGCTCTTCGGGGTTTATAAATATTGTCATGAATGATTATCAGTCATTATCAATATGACCTTGGGCTCTGGTTCTTTGAAGACTTTTAATTTAATTTTTTAGTGCATTTTCTTACATTGCAACTTACTAGCCCAACCTTGTATTAAATGACCTGCAACCATGGTCGTATGTATTGTGGGCTGTGGCATCTGCCTTTCAGTGTGTCTCCCTAGTGAAACCTAAGGGAATTCATTCAATACATAACTATTTAGCTCTTACTGTGTGCCGGTCAATGCCCCCCACCTTCTAAGTCCAATGGGGATGTGATCAAGTCAAGAATGAATTACACAAGACATCCAGATGGCCAACAGGCACATGAAAAGATGCTCAACGTCACTCCTCATCAGGGAAATACAAATCAAAACCACACTGAGATATCACCTCATGCCAGGCAGAGCGGCTAAAATGAACAAATCAGGAGACTATAGATGCTGGAGGGGATGTGGAGAAACGGGAACCCTCTTGCACTGTTGGTGGGAATGCAAACTGGTGCAGCCGGTCTGGAAAACAGTGTGAAGGTTCCTCAAAATTTTAAATATATCTACCCTATGACCCAGCAATAGTACTGCTAGGAATTTACCCAAGGGATACAGGAGTACTGATGCATAGGGACACTTGTACCCCAACATTTATAGCAGCACTTTCAACAATAGCCAAATTATAGAAAGAGCCTAAATGTCCATCAACTGACGAATGGATAAAGAAGATGTGGTTTATATATACAATGGAGTACTACTTGGCAATGAGGAAGAATGAAATCTGGCCATTTGTAGCAACGTGGATGGAACTGGAGAGTGTTATGCTAAATGAAATAAGTCATACAGATAAAGACAGGTACCATATGTTTTCACTCTTACGTGGATCCTGAGAAACTTAACAGAAGACCATGGGGGAGGGGAGGGGGAAAAAAGTTACAGAGAGGGAAGGAGGCAAACCATAAGAGACTCTTAAAAACTGAGAATAAACTGAGGGTTGATGGGGGGTGGAGGGAGGGGAAAGTGGGTGATGGGCATTGAGGAGGGCACCTGCTGGGATGAGCACTGGGTGTTTTATGTATGGAAACCAATGTGACAATAAATTTCATATTAAAAAAAGAATGAGTTACACATAGTGAGATAGGGTGAAGGCGAAGGAGGGGTGTTCATGGAAGATGAGGGGTTAAGGAAGGCTTCCTGGAGGACATTATTCATTTCAGGGTAATTCCTGAGGATTAATATTGAGAACCTCGAGGGGTAAGAATTGGGGGAAGCAGAGAAAAGGGAATGTGAACAGATCTGGAGGCAGAATATAGCTTGGTACATATAAGGATGATCAATCATGCAGACGTGAGTCTGGAGAAGAATACTGAGCTGTAAGTACTGATAGTGCTAAGAGGCTACAGGTTAAGGGATTTCCTTGAGGACAGTGAGTACCACACATACTAAGAGGCTTCATGCAGAGGACCACACTGGATTGCAGATCACTCTGGCTACAGCATGGGAAATGAGTAGGTTAAGGACTAGTTAGGAAGTGGTATTGCAGTACTCCAGGCAAGACATAAAGGTTTGATTTAATAAAAGCTATTGCCTATGTAGGATGGAGAACCACGAATGACTTGAAAACGATGAAAAGGAAAAATTGTCAGAACTTGGGATATACTGGCTGCAGCATGAGATGGGGAGAGAAATCAAGCATGATTTCCACATTTCCAGCTTTGCGGTTGTAACTGAACCAACGTGAGTTCATTCCTTGGTAAGTCAGAAACTGCACCAGGTTGAGATGCCCCATAAAGAAAACTTTTATTTGCAGCAAATGAGGAGGTCATAGGGAATGGCTTCCAAAGCCGTGACTTCCCGAAAGTGAATGAATGGGCGTCTTTTGTTTAGAATTAGGATGAATATTTAGATAGGGAAGCCTTGTAATCCTGTGTATAGGTGGGCATAAGGTAGTGAATGTGTCTTAAGGAAACATGCCTATGTATATTGTATGGTATGTAAATGAGGCTGAGGCTCCTCCCTAGGTGGAGATTTTAGTATTATAATGAGGTAAAAGGTGACTGTGGGTCATTCCAGAGGTCACTCCATAGTCTATCTGCGCAGATGCAAGTCAAGTTTAGCTCAAATGGTCTGGGCGGTCTGGGCCAGCGGGAGGTCTTGTCCAGGCCATTGCCATCACCTGGGGGGTGGTCTGGGGTCTCATTTGCCTGAGTTAAGAGGAAAACCCAAAAGAAGAGCTTAGGGGAAAATGTTAAGACAAAGGTTAGTGAATATAAGCAGGTGGGTGGTAAAGGCCAGGTCTTGGGGTCTAGTGACACAATGACATGTTTTATTGAAAAGCCCATTGCAGATTTCTTGGAAGAAGAGCACAGTTTTTGGATACACCCTCAGTTCAGTCCCTCGTTAGCACTGTGTGTCCTTGTATTCATTCCTTAATCTCTCTGAGCAGCAATTATCTATAAAATGAAGATACTATTGCAAGGATTAACTAAATGCCAGCATGTTGAAAATAGCCTAACAGTACTAATCATATATTTGGGCATCAAGAATGAGAGCAGCGAATATAATTGGCATCTTTGTGATGTTAAGTCTTTCTCTACACAAAGAAGGTGTATCTCTCTATTTATTCTGGTCTTTTTTAATGGTCTTGTGAGAAAAATTTTGTCTAAGTTTTTGCTCCTATTTTAAGTGGGGTATTCTTTTTTATTACATTTTCTAATTGTTCCTTGGTAGTGGACTAGAAATTCACTTCTGTGTTGTGATTTTCCATTCATCTAATTTGATTATTTCCAATAATTTGGCTACTGTTTTTGGAAAAGTTATGCAAATAATTCTGTCATCGATAAAAGTTTTATTTCTTCTTTTCCAATTCTTATACCTTTAAATTCTTATTACACTGACTGAAGGCTTTATACTGATACTGTGTAATAGAAATATAATGTAAGCTCCAGATGTAAATTTTCAAAAAAACCCAACAGGCTTTATTTTTGAGAGCAGTTTTAGGTTTACAGAAAAACTGGAGATTACAGAGAGTTCCCATAGACATCCTTAATCCCCCGCCCCCACAGTTTCCCCTATTATCAATATCTTCCATTAAGATACATTTATTGTAATTGATGAAGTATGGATACACTATTAGCTAAAGTCCGTAGTTTACATTAGGGTTCACCTTTTGCAATGTACATTCTGTGGGTTTTGACAAATGCACAATGACATATGTCCACCATTATAGTATCAGACAGAATAGTTTCACTGCCTGAAAAATTCTCCTTTGCTTCACCCTTATCTCTCCCTCCCCCTGAACCTCTGGAAGCCACTAATTTTTTTACTGTCCCCATCACTTTGTCTTTTCCAGACTGTCGTATAGTTGGAATCATACAGTATATAGCCTTTCCAGATGGACTTCTTTCACTTAGCAATATGCATTTAATGTTCTTCATGTCTTTTCATGGCTTAATATCCTTTCTTTTCCCTTCTTTCCTTCCTTCCTCCCTCCCTCCCTCCCTCCCTTTCCTTCTTTCCTTCCTTCCTTCCTTCCTTCCTTCCTTCCTTCCTTCCTTCCTCTTTCTTTCTTTCTTTCTTTCTTTCTTTCTTTCTTTCTTTCCTTCTTTCTTTTTCTAAACAATATTCCATTTTATGGATATACCATAGTTTGTTTATCCATTCACTTATTGAAGGACATCTTGGTTATTTCCAAGTTATAGCAATTATGAATATAGATTCTATAGACTTTAATGCACAGGTTTTTGTGTAGGTGGAAATTTTAACTCATTTAGGTAAATACCAAGAAGCACAATTGTTGGATCATATGGTAAGAGTAAGTTTCTTTTGTAAGAAACCACCAAACTGTCTTCCACAGTGGCTATGCTATTATGTATTCCCACTAGCAATTAACATTGTTCATGTTCATGTTGCTCCACATCCCGGCCAGTATTTGGTTTTGTCACTGTTTTGAATTTTAGCCATTCTAAAATTGTTGTTTTAATTCACAATTCCTTAATGACATGTGATCTTGAGCGTCTTTTCATATGCTTATTTTCCATCTGTGTATCTCTTTGGTAAAGTGTTCAGATCTTTTGCCTGTTTTTTCAATGGATTGTTTGCTTTCTTATTGTTGAATTTTCATACTTATTCATATATATTTGACACTACTCCTTTATCAGGCATGTGTTTTGCAAAAACTTTCTTCTTTGGCTTTGTCTTTTAATTTTTTTAACAGTGTCTTTTGCAGAGCAAAATTTTAAAATTTTAATGAAGTCTCATGTATCATTTTTCTTTCTTTTATGAATGATGATTTTGGTGTTTTATCTAACAAGTCACTACCAGGGTGCCTGGGTGGCTCAGTCAGTTGAGTGTCTGACTCTTGATTTCAGTTCAGGTCATGATCCCAGGGTCGTGGGATTGAGCCGTGCCTCAGGCTCTGTGCTGAGCATGGAGCCTACTTAAGATTCTCTGTCCTTCCCTCTGCCCTCTCCCTGGCTCATGCTCCCTCTCTCTAAAATAACATAAATAAATAATAATAAAAAAAAGTCATTTCCAAATGCAAGTTCACCTAGATTTTCTCCTATGTGATCTTCTTATCTAAGAATTGTTTAACTTCTATTATGATTTCTTCTTCGATCTACATGTTGTTTAGAAATCATTCCTAAAATTTTAAATACATGAATATTTTAAATATATATATTTTTAAATTACTTATAACTTTATTTCAGTTTGTCTGGAAAATATGTTTTATTTATATATTACTTGTCCTTTGGTATTTTCCCTGTTCTATGGCTTGGTAGAGAAATAATTTTTGTAAATGGTGTATGTCTGCTTGAGAAAAATGTCTTTTCTGAATCATTGAACCCAATCCTGCTTGACAAAAAAGTCAGCATATTAACTGTGTTTTTGAAGTTCTTTGTGTTTTCTTTTATTTGTATTGCTTATTGTACCTATAAATAGTGAGAGAGGTGTGTTGAAACCTCCCACTTGGGTGACAGATAGATTCAGCTCTCTTTATTTCTATCAATTTTGCTTTGTATGTTTTGAGCCTATGTTATTAAGTGCTTACGTATCCATCTCTTTGGTGAATTGAGCATATTATGAAATGATTCTATTGTTCCTAAAGATGCTCTTTAAAATTTAACTCCACTTCTTCTCATTTTATGTAGCTTGCTCAAGTTCACTTAACTAGCATGTGGCAAGGCAGAGTTCATGCCCTCACACCTGGGAAGTCTGGGGCTAGATCTTATGCTCCTAACCATCTGCTCAATCTCTCCACCTCCAGGCATCAGCACCTGAGCAACACTTTCACTTGTCTTGCTGCCTTCCACAACATCTGTGGCAAGTACCAGCTGTACCTGTCAGATGAAATGGGGATAGGCTGCCACAGGTTCCAGATGTGACATTTGTACTTAGAAGAGGAGCTTCTAAAAACCTTTGGCTCCATCTTTACCCAGACTTGAACCTGCAGATTCCCTATAAAAGTCATTGGTGGCTTCATTCCTACAGCTCAAACTTTTCTAGCTCTATCTCCAACCCCAGTGTGTTTACTTGAAGTCACTTCACTCAAGTCACCACTTTTATTTTATTTTCCTTCCATTGTCCCTACCATGTCCCCCTTGGCTTCTATTCTACCAGCTCCTTTAGGCCATGGATATTGAACAGTTTGCAAGGATGGAGTTTGGACTCTCCCCTTCATGAGACTTGGCTGATCATTGTATCAGCCTGCCTCCTGCCTGATACTTGGTTAGGAAAACAAGCTCAGAAAACATAGAACATAGAACCTAAGTCAGGGTCTAGCCCTTCAACTTCTCCCTACTGGATGGAAAGATGGACAAGATTTTACCGATTAGAGTAGCTCTCTATTCTTACTTTGGAAAGTTTCTTTTCTCAGTCCTCCTATACACAAATTATTGTACAAATTTTTGTGGACATATGCAAAAATAAGATGGACCCCCATTGGAAAGTTGGCTTAGATATCAAGTCTCGTGACTCCACACACTAAGAAGGTATGAAAGAGTTTTTAACTACATAATGAGGCCTTTGGGGGAAGGGGAAGGAGTGTCTCTCATGCTGGTCTAAAAATGACTTGAGAGAACAAGAAAAGGAAATTGATTTGGGTTTTTTTTTAAACTTTTTTTAATGTTTATTTATTTTTGAGAGAGAGATACAGAGCATGAGAGGGGGAGGGGCAGAGAGAGAGGGAGACACAGAATCCAAAGCAGGTTCCAGGCTCCGAGCTGTCAGCACAGAGCCTGACACAGGGCTCAAACCCATGAACCGTGAGATCATGACCTGAACTGAAATCAAGAGTCAGACACTCAACTGACTGAGCCACCCAGGCACCCTGGTAGTGACTTGTTAGATAAAACACCAAAATCATCATTCATAAAAGAAAGAAAAATGATACATGAGACTTCATTAAAATTTTAAAATTTTGCTCATGGCCAAAGTCAGATGCTCAACCGACTGAGCCACCCAGGCGCCCCAACTTGTTTGGGATTTTTACTGTGGGTGGGAATTGAGGCCAGGGAAAGGACTTTTATATACAAGAATGGGCTTATGTAGATTTTGAAACTCCCACCTGGTGCCAAGGAGGGAGCACCCAGGCTTTCTTATTAACTTTCCAGGATGCAGAGCAGAAGAGGAAGGAGAGATGAGGCTTAAAAGTTGTCGAACATCATGGGGCACCTGGGTGGCTGAGTCACTTAAGCGTCCAATTCTTGATTTCAGCTCAGGTCATGATCTCATGGTTTGAGCCCACATTGGTCTCTGTGCTGACAGCACAGAGCCTGCTTGGGATTCTCTCTCTCTGCCTGTCCCCTGCTCTCAAAATAAATAAACTTAAAAACTATTCTTTTAAAAGGCTGTCAAACATCAAAAAAAAATCAGACTTGGTACACAAATCTATACCTCTGAGTTGTAATCTCTTATTTATTGGCCAATTACAATAGCTCCACTTAAAGAATAAGGTCCCCAAAAGCCAAGAAATAGTTCTATTTTCTAAAACCAAAGCTAAAGGAAGAATTGTTCTTCAAGCTACTCCAATGCCCTGCCAACAAGTTATGTTTCTGGGTCTGAGACAGACCAGTCACAGACATGTGGATAGTGCTTGAAGTGGTACCCCTGGCTGGCTTTAATATCCTCTTCCTGACTGTTGGTGGGAGAGACACAGCTCAGACAGGGAATAAATGCCAGCCCCTCCATGTTGCAGAAAGTGAGCCATACAAAGACATTGCCAGGACTCTTCATGTCAGGGACTAAGTTCATATATCACCTCACATTAAGTGACTAATCTGATCTGTTTCCATGATTATAGTCAGAGGGCAAATGAGAGACCAACTGACCAGGAAGGAAGACCATGCCACATCACTGGGAAGAAGGCGTGTTGGAAGGCAAGTGAGGGGTAAGTGGGACAGCATCCGTCCATTAACCACACGAATCATCATGGCCAAACTTCCTCTTGATTGACACAATATTCTAATTGTAACAAAGATCCTTGGGAACAAATATAATAAATCTGCTCTTGCTTAAGTGGAAGGTGGTGGGGGTTGCTGCTTTTGCTTTTGGCAAGTCAAAAAAGAGGAAAACTCCCCTCTCATGGAGGACGGAATCTGTCAAATTCTAGGGCAGGGGCTCAATTCCTTAGCGGCTGGGCAGCAGCTAAAAGGAATCCAGGTGGTTTCGAAAAGAGACTTTGCTGTGCCCCCTCCCTCTGGACTCAATACCCATATTGTGAGCAAGTGGAGGAGGGGAGGCAGAGGTGTGGAGGAAAGCAGGCTCCAGCCCAGCCCTGAACCAGCACTCTGGATGTTGTTCCACTTCAGGGGTCATTAGCAAGGCTCTTGACCTAAGTCCGACTGCAGACAATGGGTGAAGATGGCAAGCAGAACAAAGGCAGCTGGACAGCTACCTGCAGGTGATTTCTCTTAGGGCAAGGAGGGATTCTTTTCAAAGGAAAAGGTTGGAAAGCTGTTACCATGGTAACTCTCCAAGTTCTGAAGTGATGTAATCAGATAACGCTCTCGAGAGCAGAGGGTAGATGGTGGATTTAGCACACATGAACAGCTAAATTCTACAAGTAGAGCTTTTTCTTTCTCTTTTATGGTAAATTTCAATATTAAGAAAGGGGAAGAAAGAGGGAAAGAAAGGAGGAGAAAGAAAGAAAGAAAGAAAGAAAGAAAGAAAGAAAGAAAGAAAGAGAAAGAAAGAAGGAGGGAGGAAGGAAAGAAAGAAAGGGAAGGAAAGAAAGGAAGGGGGAAAGAGGGGGGAGGGAGGGAAGAAGGAAAGAAAGAAAGAAAGAAAGAAAGAAAGAAAGAAAGAAAGAAAGAAAAGAAAAGAAAAAGAGAGAAAGAAAAAGAAAGAAAAGAGAGAGAGAGAGAGAGAGAGAAAGAAAGAAAGAAAGAAAGAAAGGAAGAAGGAAAAGGAAAAAGGAAAAAAGATACAGAAAGAAAGAGAAAGGTAACAAAATAAAGCAAAATAGACAAAAGAAAGGAAAGATATAAGGAAGAAAACTCAAACATAATTTATTCTAAATAAATATCTTTAGTAGCAAGAAAGAGCTGCCTATGGAGTGGAAACTGAGAGAAGGAGGTTTGATTCTCTATGATTTTGACCTTTGTGATTTATGAAGATTGATAGAGGAGTTAATTGTTATTCTGAGCACATCTGGATGAGTATTATTATAAGACATACTTACCTGGATACAACTGCATTATCATCAGTTTAACGTAAGATTTCTGCCATTTTGTCTTCAATGGCTTGCTACTAATGGTGTTGTGAAATATGATTGTACATGTGCTTGATATTGATAATGAAACTAATCATAAGCTACTTTCACTTCTGAGACATTACAGCTTACTCTATTCTAAATTGTAAAACATTGTTCTTGAGAGAAGACTTTTCAAAATGACTCGAAATTATTCAATGAATTCTTTGACATCACAGGCCTGTCAAGTGGGTTGTTCACTCAACATCTTGGCCCTCCCCCTTTGTCCTACTCCCGGCCCTCTATGCGCGAGATGAATGTGGTTCGGAAAACAACACACTCAGGACTAGTGGCCACACTCCAGTTCATGACCTTACTGAGCTCCCATCACTGCCAAGGGGCCCTACACACCGTCCTTGCCACATTCTTCTATCCTCCTAGGTGACCACTTACCCCTCCCACCCCACTTCCTCAAATCTCCAATATGAGGATGAACATTCCTCATCCTCAGCTTCAACTGTTGACTTGTCCTCATTTTGCTGAGAAAACAAAACCCATAAAAAGAGTATTTCCTCATCTTCCCACCCAATTTCTTAACCTGTCTTCATCTGTAAGGATATATTGCCTGCCTCCTCCCCTGTTACATGAATTGTATCCAGACTGTGGGTCAGGACAAGCTCCTCCATATGTGACTGGATCCTGTGACCCCAGAACACTCATTACCGTTAGCTCCACCCATCAATCCCATCCTCTCTCTCCTATGTCATCAAGTTTTTCCTCCCATCCAGATCATTTTCAATATCACAAAAAATGTGTTCTTTTGTCTCCCCTGTTTCAAACAAAAAGATAAATGCAAACTTCTCCTGATTCCTCTAACCCCCAGCCTGCTTTGCACCCTTGTTGCAAAATTGTTGAGAGTTCCCCATTCTCACTCATGATGGCCTCTTTCACATGCTCCCACTCTCTCGGACCAACTCCATTAACGCCTTTTCCCCTCATCACTCCAGAGAAAAAGTTTTTGTAGTAGTCATCGATGAAATCACATTGCTTAACCCACAACCTGTGTGTAGTCTTCCTCTTAATTGACTAAGCACCATTTTAGGAAGCTAGTTAGTCCCTTCTTCTTGAAACTCTTTTTCCCCTTGGTCTCTAAAACATCCATCTCCTGCTTTACCTTCAACATAACTCAGTTTCCCTTCTAGTCTCCTTTGTTGACTCTACTTCTTTCAGCCTTTAAATGTTCCACTTATTTGTTCCCCTGGTGGATACTCTGATGATGCCCAAATTTCTGTCTCCAGCCAACACCTCTTTGAACTCCAGACTCGGGTATTCAAATCTCCATGTAACATTTCCTCTTGCATGTGTCATAGGTATCTCATACAGAGCCCTTGGGTTTTCTCCTGTTCACACAAACCATCCCCTCTCCCAGGGCTGTGAGCGATCAATGTTTGTGTCTCCTCAAAATTAGTATGTTGAAGCCCTAAACCCCAGTGCGGTGGTATTTGGAGGTGGGGCCTTTGGGATGTAATTTAGTTTAGATGAGATCGTGAGGGAAGAGCCCCCATTAGGGTCCTTATGGGAAGAAGAAAGGACCAGAGCCCCCTCTGTGAGGATAAAGCAAAAGTCAGGAAGAGGGCCCTCACCAGAATCGAAATCTGCCTTGACACCTTGATCTTGGATTTCCCAGCCTTAAGAATTGAGAGAAATAAATGGCCGTTGTTTACACCATCTGCTGTACAGTATTTTACTATAGCAGCCCAAGCTGACAAGAAACCCAGTACCTCCCACTGCATCTTGTTGCTTAAGTCAAGGTCAAAATTTGGAGTCATCTTTGAATCCTCTCCTCTCATATTTCAAATCCAACCCCTTATCAAAACTTGTTGGCTCCAATTTAAAAATATATCCAAAATGCAGCCACTCGTCATCTCCTACATTGCTATCAGGCTCCTTCAAACAACCACATCATGCCTCGCCTTAATTATTACATAATTTCTTATCTGGCTTCTCTGCCTCCACTCTTACCATGTTGTCATCTCTTGACACAGTGGTCAGAGACCTTCTGTAAACATAAAGTCAGATCATGTCATTTCCTTGCTCAAACCCTTCTGGTGGCATCTGATCTTACTGGAATAAAATCCAAATTCAAACAAGGTCCTACAAGACCCTGCACAATCTGTCTCCCGCCTGCTTCTCAGACCTCGCCATGTACCACTGTGATTCCTACTCACTGTTCCCTGTGCATACTGACCTTCTTGACCACACCAAGCAAATACAATTCTGTTGTAGTGGCCAGAACACTTTCCCCCTAGATGCTTACATGGTGTATGCCCTCGTTTTATTGAGGTCTTTATTCAAACATCTCTAAGAGAGGCTTTATCTGGCTACTCTATATAAATTATTCCATTCCATCCTCTTACTCTCTTTTACTTTTTTTTCACAGTGCCAACTTATATTCTATATTTATCTCTTTCTCATCTGTCACTTCAGAATGGAAGATTTATAAGAGACTTTGTTTCTTTTGTTCATTGCTGTATTCCTGGAAAAAAGACAATGTTTTTCACATCGTAGACTCTTAATAAATATTTGCCAAATAGATGGATGAATGAATGATTGAATGAGGCATTATTTGAGGATCCTACACTCACAGAGTAACTAAGTTATTTTTGTGGTTACAGACAAGATTCCCAGCCTTATGTGGAGCCAGGAAATTAACAATCAGGTCCTTGATGGCTGATACACTTATGCACCTTTGGTTACATGATGCTGCTGTTGAGCATGGATTCCAGCTCCCACTGATCATCTCCCTAGGCCTCAGAAATATCTTTCACAAAAATCGCAAACCCTAGACTCAACATTTACAGGTGCCACCTCATTTGGATGTTGTATTCTAGCTGGGTTCCCATCTCTCCTACTCATTGCCCACCTCCTCCCCATTCTCAGGGGAAGATCAACCCCCCTTAGCAGATACCATGTCCAGTTCACCATTCCAAGAACTTCCATCCGTCCCTTTTGGAAATATGAAGAAAATACCCTCATGAGGGTGCAGAGGTGAGGTAGCCCTTTCCTCAAGGTTTTGTCCAAGTCTTGTTGATGCCAGAGTTTGGAGGAAAGGAGGTGAGTAGAAGGAATCAGAGAAATAGGAGGATACAGCCAGAGCTTAAGCAGAGGATTTCCCTCCGTTTTGAAATTAATTATGGAACACACAGAGGTTGTTTTGAAGCCAGCAGGCAAACACTTATAAAGACAGAAGAACTCTGAAGGAGCTAATTCTAAAAAAAAAGAGTTGTCCTTTGTTTGAAGAATATGTTGAGTTGTTCTCCCCACCCTCAAAGCTGGAATAAATTCATACAGTCTAATATCCACGGCTCCAGAGAGCTCAAGAGATGATCCTGAAGATCAGAAGGGCTTTATCACTCACTTTTGTCATGGCCCCAAAATGCGTCTCCCAGTCTTGATGGCATCTTGCTGGGGAAGTTATCTGAGAAATTACCGGTCTGTCTCCCTCAGAGAAGTCTTCATCTATTGCCTCATAAACTGAACTTCTAAGAGCGGAATCAGCCCAATTCTTGGCAAAAGTTGGAATGGAACCCTTACGAACTCATTTGTGATGACGGTTGGGAATGAAACAGAAGAGCTGAGCAGCATTTGTTGGGCTCCGTGCCCACATAACCACCCCGGTAAGTACCAAGCATAGCTTTCATTTCCCCCATATTAGTGAAAACTGAAAAGAATACGTGGTTAAAGCATAACAAAGATGTTGGAATCGGAAAGACACTGACTCATTGATTCCAGTCATGTCCCAGCCCCTTCTTACCATATCTCCCTGGGTGATTTTCCTAACCCTTCTGAAGCTTCACGCCCTTATAAGAAATACAAGGTTCAATAATATCACCTACCTCACAGTGTTATTCTCAGATTGCAGTGAGATTATTAAAATGTTGAGTATAGAGTCTGTCAAATAGTTCATATGCAAAGTCTGGTTGTATTTATTAGCAGCTATTGCTACAATGATTCTGCATAACAACCCACCCAAAACTCAGTAGCTTACAGTGGTCCACATTTATTCTTTTGTCCAAGACTCTGCAGGTTGTTTGCAGCTTGGGCTTGACTGGGCAGCTCTGCTTGAGCTGGGGTTCAGCTGGGCTCAGCGCCAGGATGCTAGTTGGGTTCAGTCCTGTTCCATGTGTGTTTTATTCCATGGTCAAGGCTAAGGATCAATAGCTACAAGCTGTACTCTCCTCATGATGGGTCACTGGAGCACCATGCCAAGCCAAAAGACACACATTGAAGCCTTCTGTTTACATCACATCTACTGACATTACACTGGTCAAAGCAAGTCACATGGCAACCCCAGTATAATGGGGTAGGGTAACTCTCACCCACTATAGGAAAGAGAAGGAAGTGAATATTTGAAAAACAGTAATTTGAACGAACATCCTACAATAATGATGCTAAATTAATTTAGTGGTAGTAGTAATATTATGAGTAGTAATAGTAAAGAAAAATAATCATTGATTCCTTCCACTGATTTTGTTCGGCTGCCAAACTGTGCCAGGGGCTGTCTAGCTCTCCCAGGTCATGTTAAGCTTTTCCCAACCATTTAGTGCCTTGGATGTGTGGCTTAAAGGATGGCTTCGAAGACAATGACCTGAGTCGTGCAGATTATTTCCATCAGCTTGGAAATAGACAAACAGAAGCTAAACGAGTGACCAAATGCAATGTACACGGACTAACTCACAGTTTTGGTGACTCCTTGGACGTCTCTGAGCATCGGTTCTTCTAATCTAAGAAATGGAAAGATGTTCTCTTATGTTCCTCCTACTTTACTGAGTATTTTCCACATAGAAAAAGACTTGCTTTCCACCAGTCAGTCTTATGCATTTTAAGCAGAACAGAAAAACATTAAACATAGTCAGTTGATGTTCATTAGAGGGAAGGCTGGCATCAAATGCCAGGTTCAGTTCAGCCATGGAGTAACTCAAAGACAATGGAAAGGATTCACAGGATGTATTGCTTGGCCCTTGCTGCGATGGGTAAGGCAACTTGAAGAGGATAGTCTAGGGGCGCCTGTGTGGCTCAGTTCGTTAAGCATCCAACTCTTGATTTCAGTTCATGTCATGATCTCAGGTTTGTGAGCTCAAGCCCCACATCAGGCTCTGCTGACAGGGCAGAGCCTGCTTGGGATTCTCCTAATCTCTGTCTCTCAAAATAAATAAATTTAAAGAAGTGGATAGTCTAACATAAAACCGGGTGTCCTCTCTTAGGAATTCCCCATCAGACAGAGTGGGACACGTGGAGCAGAGGAAGGGAAGCTGGATATGAGATAGGAAGGAAAAGAGAAGATACTTGTCAGATGTTATCTAGCAATACAACCTTCTTGCTGTTTCCCATTCATTTTTCAAGCGTAAGGGAAGAAGAAGACCTATGAACTATCTGTGGATGACAGCTATCAACTCTATAGAAACATCAGATGGAAGATTGCCTTACCAAGTTCCATCACCTGTGCTGTCTGATTCCACGGACTAAAAACAAAAACAAAACAAAACAAAAAAACCCAAAAAGCAAAACAAACAAACAAACCACCACCAACAACAACAACAAAACAGGAAAAGAGCAAAAGCTATGACCTGAAAAATAGAATTTGGGCATGCAGGAAGGTTTCCCATCTTAGAAGGCTGATTGATAAATATCGAAATATCTTAAGATTTCATTGACATCTTGCCTCTCTCACTCTCTTTGTATAGAGAATGAAGGGGAGAAAAATTGACAGGCATTTATTGTTAAGAAGAAACTGCAGTCCCACTAAACACCACAAGAATCCAGCCAGGTAAGTACAATAACCTCATACTTTCAAAAAAGAATCCAGGATTGTTTGGGTTAAACACATTACTACCCTCCAAAACGTTATTAGAAAATGAGAATTGACCTCGGACCTAGACTCTGATTTTTTTCACCATATTACATTTTGATCTTTAAGATATGCACGGAGATTTTGAAAATCTTATTGCTTTTAGCTAAAAGCAAGGAGACAGATGAAATTAATGTTCACAAAGTCCCTTTCAGTCCCAGACATCTGTGAGTCTATGATATACAGCAAATTATTTCCTCCCGCAAACCCAAACTGGAGGCTACATTGTATATATTTTCCCCTTGTTTTCCTATGTCAGCTCCCTGACTGCCCCTCACAGCCACTTTGCAAGTCTTGATTGCCAAGCATTTAGTTCCTTTTTCCTGTTTGTCTGGAAGACAGAAAGCCCCAGGAAGGGATTCTTGGGCTTTTGATAGAAGGCGCATGAAATATCTGTAATTATGGATTACATTTTGTACCCAATAAATGGCTGAAAGAAGTCCAATGATAGAAACTTTTAGAAGATAATTGAATGTGTCAGCTGGATCAAAAAATTATGTACTTGCTCCACCTCTGCAAATTGTGATAAATAGTCTGTTGTCTGGAGAGGTTGCCTGGCATTTTCTTTTGCATTCCAAAATCACTGTCGCCCTTGTCACTGAATTTTTAGTTAACGACTCAAAGAAACCCTTTGGACTAGAATGAATCTCCTAGATGCCACCATCTGAACATAGTTACCTGGAATACAGCAGACTTTAATAATTCAAAACTTCAATTTATTTCTATCATTATCCCAGACAAAAGAAATGTATATTTTTAGCACATTTATTGGTGAAAAATGGGGTGTGCCCCACGCTTGAGGAAAAATTAGCTTTTCTCTACTTAAATAATGAAGTAAGAGAAAAAAAAGCATTTTTTCTTCATTATTTATGTATCCAATTGTGTCCTTTGCATAACTGCCTTGGAATAGAAGCACCTTATTAAGACGGACAATGAGTAGTAGCAGTAGAATTCCCAAGCAGAAGAACAAAACAAAATATAAATTAACGTTTTCTATTAAACCCCAGCAGTATATAGTGTGGCCAGACCAAGGAGAATCGAGGCTTGTTTAAACATTTATAAATCGTAAACAGCAGTCAGGGTAAATGGAAATAGTGATCAAATGTTGACTGAAGTTAGAATTTTCTAAGCTGACAAGGAATGGTAGAAATAACAAAGGAGGGATGGGGTAAATGGGTGACGGGCCTCAAGGAGGGCACTTTTTGGGATGAGCACTGGGTGTTGTATGTAAGAGATGAATCACTGGCTTCTACCCCTGAAGCCGAGATTACACTGTGTGTTAACTAACTCGAATTAAAAAAAGAAAAAAGAAAAAAAATATATAGATATATACACTTTTTTTTAATGTTGTCCATTTTATGTCCATTTATGTATGTGTGTATATATATATATGATTATATATATGTATAAATGATTTCAAAAGGAAGAAATAAAATGGACAACATTCAAAAAAAAAAAAAGAAGAAGAAATAACAAAGGGGAAGATCAGTAAGAACTTCACGTACGAATTACGATTTCTCTCAAAATTGCTTAACAGGCAAATAAACCGGGGGAAATACTCGCTCTCCACAGGACAAAGGGTGATATCCTTAACAGGAAAAGAGCTCCTGACAAAAGGTAATAATAAAAGCATTAAGTTCCCATCAGTAAAGGGGGGAAGGGAGTAAAGACAATTGAAAGCACAGATATATTGATGGCTAAGAAACATTTGAACATTTTTCAACCTCCCTCATCATCAAAGAAACGGAAATTTGCATAACAGGGAAATGCTATTGTTAACCTATCAGATTACTAGAACACTAAAAAAGAAAGAGAGAGAGAGAGAGAGAGAATATTCGAATGCGGAGATGGAGTGTAGGGACACAGAGGAGCTCAGCTCCGCTGGAAGGAATACAAAGCGGTTCCAGCCCTCGGCAAGGAATGTGGCGTGCAGTGTGCGAGCCTTGAAAATATTTGTAACGCTCACCTCCAAAAGTCTACTTCTGGGATTCTAATGATGGAAATGATCCAAAACAGAGAAAACGGGTTTTCTGCCAGAGACGTTCATTGCACTGCTGTTTATAATATTAAAATTGGGGAATAAACTAAATTTCCCAAAAATAAGAGTGATATTACACAAATCAGAATAACAAAATGTAGCCACTCAAATATCTGTAAAATATTTTAAGATCATAAGATGCCTAGGTTTTAGTGAAAAATATAAAATTAGAGTATAAAGTTTTATATGTGGAATGAGATCAAAGGTATAAAATAACGGATAAAAATGACCAGAGTGGATTATAATAAAATGCTAATAAAGGTTTTATCTGGTTAGTAAGATTATGGATGGAGTGACCATGTAATTTATTCTCCAAAAGGGGACACACCCAAATGTCTATGAGAAGGGACATATCAGGGGACAACATTCTGACAGTAAAGCCTAATGAGAATGTTACTTTTTATTAAGGTCCCTAAATATTTTTCAGACAAAGACTAGTTTTATAAGTGAATTCTTTCTAGGGACGTCTGGGTGGCTCAGTGGGTTAAGTGTCTAACTTCAGCTCATGTCATGATCTCTCAATTCTTGAATTTGAGCCCCACCTCAGGTTCCACACGGCTGGTGTGGAGCCTGCTTGGGATTCTCTCTCTCTCTCTCTCTCTCTCTCTGCCCCTTCCCCACCTGAGTGCTCTCCCTCTCTCTGAAAATAAATAAATAAGCTTAAAAACTTTTTTAAAAAAAATTAAAAAAAGAGAATTCTTTCTGATTATCAAAGTGACATACATTCACTGTAGAAAATTTGAGAAACACAGAAATATATGAAATTTGAGAGATTACACTGATGTAAATGGTGGGTAAATAGTAGACCTTTCTAAGAGCCCATTTGCAGGTGGTTTGGGAGAAGCGTGGCTGAGAATCCGCTTGGGATGAAAAGCAGAAGAGGGCAGTGGGCAGATTTAATGTTGGAGAAGCATGTACTAGGTCGGCAGGAGTTTTGCAAAGAGGGAGCTCCCTGTCTCTGGAGTCATCTGAGTTGAGGCTGGCTGACTCCATTAGGGGTGTTCTTAAAAAGAAACTGAAGGCTGCCTAAGAGACACCAACCCTGAGGTCTGGGGTTGTTTGGAAGACCAGGCATGGACCAAACCCAGAGCTTAGCTTTTCTGTAGGGGTGAGGTCTAACCTGGAGACATAGGGATGTCCAGACAGGTCACTGCTGGCGGCAGCCGCAGTCGAGCAGTGTGTGGGCGGGCAGGGAGTGGGGAGCTCAGAACGTTACCTTCCATTTGAGTCTACTCTTTTCAAAGCAGTTTTACATACCTGTATACTCTTTAATGTAGTGTTTTATTGAACGTGGAACGTTCTCAGAATTCCAGAAGTCCTTTATTGTCCCTTCTAATTATATCCTCCTTGCTCCCTGAAGAAACCAATAACCAAGTTATTTCTTATTCCTTTGGCCTGTTCGTAAGTCCTTCTAAATGGAATCACACAGTATACTCTGTCTTGGGTATGATTTCCTTCACCCAACATGATGTTTGTGAAATTTCTACCTACTGTTACTTTATAGCATTTAATTCTCACAGAAACACCAAAAGGGAGGTTAAAAGTTGGTCAGCAGCGGTGTCTGGATGGGTCAGTCACATGAGCATCTGACTCCTGGTTTCAGCTCAGGTCACGATCTCATGGTTCATGAGTTCGAGCCCCGTGTCAGGCTCTATGCTGACAGTGCAGAGCTGCTTGAGATTCTCTGTATCCCTCTCTCTTTGCCCCTCCCTGCTCATGCCCTCTCTCTCCAAAAAATAAATAAACATTAAAAAAAAAAAGAAGCGATCAGCAGTTTGCCATAGAGATAAGGAAATAACCCCAAGGAGATTAAGTGACTTCAGCAAGATCTTATAACCAGTAGCCATCCAGTAAGTTGTCTCTAGGTTAGTACCCCTGGAGAAGTATGGTTTTGTAGGGACAGGGTGGGAACTGGGTTTACTCATATCTTGACTCTCCTACTCACCAGTTTGGTGGGTTTGGGCAAGCCACTGAGCTTCTCTGAAACTTGAGTGCCTCCCTTCTGGAATGGAACCCTGACATCAGTGCCTCCCAGGCAATCAGTTGACATTTGTCACGTGGATGAACAAATGAGTTTAGTTGTCAGCAGCAAATGACATCATGCGTACAAAATCCAGTATGATGCTTGGCACTTCCGGGCCCTCATCAAAGAACAGCTATAGGTGGCCCTTAAAAGGAAGTCTCGTACAAGGGGAGGCTCCCAGCGCAAGACTAATTTTTGGATGCATCTGTTAGAATGCATTAAATATAAATCATCTGGGGATTCCCAACGTCTGAGTACTTGGTGTTATGCAGGTGATCTGAATGACCTATACACTCAGCGTCACCCACAAAGTTAAGTCTAGTGACAGCTTCTCTTATTAACCCTCTTAAAGGCACTCAAAGTGTTTCTCAGACCCCCATTTGCTCCTGGCTTTGGTGATATGTAGAAACGTGTCAGCTTTTCAAAGCTGATCTCTTCCGGACTTTTTGACATGCACATAGTGCTGGTGAATTTGCAACAACCTCTGGGACAGCATAGCTTTGCTCAGGCGGAATGTAAAAGCCATCCAGCTGGCAGACCAAGCTGAGAAATCCACGTTCATCTAAGTTAGTTTGTGCCTAAATGCTCTCTGGGGTTTTACTTATTTTTCAACTTGCTCTTGCTGTGAAAGTTCCGTCTTCGAAATGTTAAGTCACCGAGCCATAAAAAGATGTGACATGACCACAGGCAGTGTCACTTGGTGTGCGTGCTGCTAGCTGTGGGGAATTTGGGGGTGGACCCCTAAATATTGTGGCATCCTATCCTTCAATATATAATAGTTACCACTACATTTTATTGAGCCCTTAATACGTGATAGATTCCGTTAGGTACTCGCTCGGTGTTTCATTTAATCTTTACAATAAATCTCATGAGATAGGATTATCATCATCGTTTTAGAGAGAAGGAAACAGACCCAGAAGTGTTAAATAACTTTTCAAGGTCAAATAATTCCTAAGTGGCAGAGCTGGGATTGGAGCCTAGTGCTGCCTGATTTCAATGCTAGTTCTTCCCTCTGTGACTTGAAGCAGGAATGAGGAGACTCTTTAAATTTTTTTTTATTTTTAATGTTTATTTTTGAGGGGGGGGAGAGAGAGAGAGAAAGAGGGGGGGAGAGAGAGAGAGAGAGAGAGAGGCAAATGGGGGAGGGACAGAGAGAGAGGGAGACACAGAATCCAAAGAAAGCTCCAGGCTCTGAGCCATCATCACAGAGCCTGATGCGGGGGTTGAACTCATGAACTGCAAGATCATGACCTGAGCCAAAGTCAGACATTTAACCAACTGAGCCACCCAGGTGCCCCAGGAATGAGGAGACTCTAATGAAAGAAGTCTGGGATGTGGGACCCCGAAGATGAAATCTGGCTTCTAGATATGCTTGGGTCTGTGGGTTTCTCTGGAGTCCTAATGACTTAATTATTAAAGAACACAGCCTGCCATGGCTAGAGGGGAGCAGATGCTGTCACAACTGCCAAGAAGGAGGTCAAGTGCCTCGACCTTGACCCCAGTCATATCTGTTCAAAACAGGCTGCCTGCAGGCACTCTGGAGAAACAGACACAGCTTTCCAGATTTTTCCTCTACCACCAAGGTGAGGTGCACTCTCCTAATCTGTCTTGGTTCTTTATTTAGCACAACACTTCTGTTCTGCCAAAGCAGCCATTCCAAATATGAGTGCTTAAAATAATGATCATAATATAAACAAAACAGCAAACTCACCCTTAGGTAACCTCCAATAGCGAGAAAGGAAATATAAACATGTTTCTCTCCCTGAGGGTCAGGCTGTCCTGCACTGTTGAAAGTAAGAGACCTGTCTCTGTGACCCCACCCCTTGCTCATTCTCCTTTGTCTTTAGAGCCCCCTTAGAACTTCAATTTAACCTCTGTCCAAACCGGCACTTAAATCCTGAATTCACTCCTTCTTTTTATTTATTTATTAAAAAAATTTTTTTTCAGTGTTTATTTTTGAGAGACAGAGACAGACAGAGCATGAGCAGGGGAGGGGTAGAGAGAGAGGGAGACACAGAATCCAAAGCAGGCTCCAGGCTCCCAGCTGTCAGCACAGAGCCTGACGCAGGGCTTGAACCCATGAACCGTGAGATCATGACCTGAGCCAAAGTCGGACACAACCAACTGAGCCACCCAGGCGTCCCTCAGTCCTTCTTTTTATTTTTTTTTCAACTTTTTTTTTTTTTTTTAATTTATTTTTGGGACAGAGAGAGACAGAGCATGAACGGGGGAGGGGCAGAGAGAGAGGGAGACACAGAATAGGAAACAGGCTCCAGGCTCTGAGCCATCAGCCCAGAGCCCGATGCGGGGCTCGAACTCACGGACCGCGAGATCGTGACCTGGCTGAAGTCGGACGCTCAACCGACTGCGCCACCCAGGCGCCCCAAGTCCTTCTTTTTATATGCACTCCCCCACCATCATTGAAGCCATATCATCTTTTGCCAGGACTGCTTGCCCCAAGGGACCAAGCTCCATTCCGATCCCCTCCCCCACCATAATTTATTCTCCTCAAAGCAGCCAGAGGGTCATTTCAGACACAAATCACATACTGTCTGGGGCAAATTTTATTTTCCAAAGTCAGCTACCCTGGTCCATCCCACTCCAAATGTTCTTACAAGGGGATGTGGAGGTTCCTCCATGAATAGTAGAGTCTCTATTCTCTCCCTTTGATGCTGGGCAGGTTTGGGGGGCTGGCCTCCAAGGGTGGAAAACAGCAGACTTCCAAGATTAAGTTAGAAGAAGCAATACAGACTACCACTGGGCTCTTTCTCGGGATGCTGCCCTGGTAATCCAGCCGCCATATTTTGAGGAAGCTAAGCAGACACACAGAAGGGCCAGGTGTCATCCAGCTGAGGTCCCAAATCCAGGATCAGCCACCAGACATGAGTGAGCAAGTCTCAGATGACTCCACACCAAATGGTGGAGACGCCAGCCGACTTCACCAGGCCCTGCCCACATTACAGATCTCCGCCCAAGAAAGAGGTCACTGTATCAAGACACTAAGTTTAGGGGAGGTTTGTGACACAGAATTGGGAACCAGAACTCCATCACTCTTTTGCTTGAAACCCTCTAGTGTCTTCCCTGTGCCATGGGAAGAAACTCCAACATCCTTACTTGGGTCTCCAAACCTGTGTGTGATCTAGCCCCTGACAGCCCCTCCCATTTCGTCAGCCCTGTGCTCACTGCTTCTTTCTCTCCATTGAACCCACGGGGCTTGTTCTGACCTCAAGGCCTCTGTTCTTACTGTTCCTTCTGCCCAAATGCTATTCCCTGGGGATTGGCATATCTGGATTCCGTTCATAATTCAGGTTGCACTTCAAAAGTTGCTTCCTTCGCTCGTTATCAAAGACTAGCCCTTGGGTCCCTTTCAGATTAGGGGTCACACATGTTAAGGTTAGGTGGTCATTGTGGCATTTTTTTCCCCCAGCCATGTTCAGCTACAGAAAGGCAAGCATGGATGGCATAGGAGCAGAGTAGAATTTAAACAGGTTTGGGGTCTTGTCAGGTGAGTTCATGACTCCTTTGAAGGTGACTCTGCCTCAGGAATCACTACTCCACAAGGGTGCTTTTCGCCAAGACAATATGCTAATGTTGAAATAGTCACAGTCTCAAAGATGTGTTTATCAGGTGCTGTTGGACTAATTATTGGCTCACCTGCAGTCACAGAGGGAGAGAAAGAGAGAGAATACAAATTCCATGCTCTCTTCAATCATCTTCAATTCTTTATTCCTCAAAAATGCACTTATTGAGGGTCCACTACGAGCAAGCAGGCTATATTCTAGTGGGAGGAACAAATACTAAACAAAGAATAAAATAGAGTGTGTCAGCATGTGATAATATAGGAGGGAAGCGGGAGACTTGAATGAAATGTGTCAGTTAGCCATATAGCTCTGCATGGAAGAGTGTCCCAGGAAGAAGGGACAGCAAGTGCAAAGTCCCTGGTCTGTGAGCTTGGGTGGCATGTTTAAGAATTAGCAAAAAAGAGGGGCGCCTGGTTGGTTCAGTTGGATAAGCGTCCGACTTCGTCTCAGGTCATGATCTCATGGCTTGTGAGCTCAAGCCCCGCGTCAGGCTCTGTGCTGACAGCTCAGACCCTGGAACCTGCTTCTGCTTCTGTGTCTCCATCTCTGTCTCTCTTTGCCCCTGCCCCACTTGCACTCTGTCTCTCTCTCTCTCTCTCAAAATACATAGACATTAAAAAATTTTTAAAAAGAAGTGAGACATGGAAATTTCTAAAATTTATAGGGAGTATTTCCAGTGAGGTAGCAGAACAGAGTGGTATGTAGAAAAGTATAAAAATGTGCTTGGAGAGGGAGGGAGCAATCAACTGCTTGAAACACTGATGGAAGAAGATGCATGTTGAGAATTACCTGCTGCAATTGGAGATGAGAAGGTGATTGGCATCCTTGACAAGAGCTATTTCTGGGGTGGAAAAAGGATGAAACCTGGATGCCATTGGGTTAGGGAGAAGGTAGGAGAAAAGGAAATGAGGATGATGACTTTATTCTAGGATAATTTTCCTGGAAAGGGGGTGCAAAAATGGGTACAGTAGCTGAAGAGGGATGTGGGGCAAGTGAGGATTTTTTTTTTTAATATGAGAAAATATAAAATGTTTGTGCACTAATGAAGAAGAGTGAGGGAGGTTGATGATGCAAGGCAGAGAGGAAACAGCAGGTGCATCCCCAAAGGAGGAGTTGGCCAGAGAAAGGAGAAAGGAAGTCAGTCCAAAGAAACAAGAGAATGTGAGATGTTTGTGTATGTTGGCAGATAGATATGGTGATGGAAATGTATGGAAATTACTTTCTGATTGCTTTTATGATGTACAATGAAATAAGAAGCAAAGCAACTATTTGGGAGTGAAAATTAAAGAAGAAACCATGAAGATTTGGGAAGAAGGAAATAGTCAACCAGGAGAGTAGACAAATGAATGGATTAGGGAAATGCAGTGGAATTAGTGAAAACACTAAAGGTCCACTGCGGGTTAGTGGTTGAGGATCTAAAGTTAAATCAATCAGTATAACATTGACCTACATGGAATAGGTGTAATGTTGGATTTAAACAGGGCATAGGTTGCGTTGGCTGCTATGAACTGAAGTGTGTCCCCCCACAATTAGTTGCTGGAGCCCTAATCTCCAATGAGACTGTATTTGGAGAAAGGGCTTTCAGGAGATAATTAAGGTTAAATAAGGTCACAAGTGGGGATTCCAAATCTGATAGGATTAGTGGTCCTATAAAAAGAAAAAGATAGAGAGTTCCGTCTTAATGCTCATGCATGAAGAAAAGGCCATAGGAGCACACACTGAGATGGCAGCTGTCTGGAAGCCAGGAAGAAAGCTCTCACCAAGAATTAAATTTGCTGGCACCTTAGTCTTGAACTCCCCAGCCTCCAGAACTGTGAGAAATAGATTTCTGTTGTTTAAGTCACCCAGACTATTGTATTTGTTATGGTAGCCTGAGCTAAAACATCAGGTGAGTATGATAAAGGAAAGAGAGCCAAGGGAGTTGAGGGTTGTGTGCAAGAGAATGGTTATGACCACAGACCATGGAAACGAGATTAGGCGAGAAAGGAAGTAATAATGATGTGGGATGAAGGGCAGTACAACTGTTTAATATGATAAAGTTAATGACTGTAGATCTAAATTGATCTAAGAGTCCAGAGAGTGGGGTACTTGAGGGGGTAAAGTGGAAAGATAGGAGGTAATGGTCAGAAAGTGGGATGTTTTCTGTAAGATCGTAGGGGTGGTACTGTAATTGATGATGACAAAGTCTAGGGTGTGATCAAGGAAATGGAAAACTGGTTATTTGAGGACAAAAGTTGAGAAACTAAAACTCTGGAGTGTTAGAAAGATGGTCTTCGTTAATATTGGAATAATCAGGGATTACAGTAACTGTTGGAATTATACTAACAGTTGCAGTGAGTGGCCATAAGCTCAGTGCTTACATCTTCAAAGAATGAAAAACAGTACCTGAGAAGAGCATTTGAAGTGATTTCAAGATGGTGGGTAGTAAATAGTGGAGTCTGAAGGGTGGTCTTCAAAACTGTGGGTTGTTAGGGAGAGGGAAGAATAGTAAAGTGTCAATGAGGACTAACGATATATATTATATCTTCCTTAGAGGAAGTCTTTATCTGTCTATTTATGATCTATCAATCATCTATCTATCTATCTATCTATCTCCCTAACTATATCTATCTATGTATCTATCATCTATCTATCAATCTTCTATCTATTATCTATCTCTCTACTATCTATATTTATCTATCATCTAACTATCCATCTATGTACTGTCTGTCTATCTATCTATCTATCTATCTATCTATCATCTAGCTCCCTATCTATATCTATCTATGTATCTAACTATCATCTATCAGTCTACTATCTATTATCTATCTCTCTACTATCTATCTATTATCTATCATCGATCTCTCTATCTGTCATCTATCTATCCATCTATCTACTGTCTATCTATCTCCATATCTATCTCGCTATCTATCGATATCTATTTATCTATCTATCTCCTATGTAATCTATCTCCTATCTATCTATCTACCACCTATCTAAGGAGGATATATAGATATCCTTAGATATATCCAAGGATGGATATAGGAGATAGATAGATAGATAGATAGATAGATAGATAGATCTCCCACCACCAGTCTGCAGAGTAGAGGGAAGAGGAAAGAAAGCAGCCACTACTTGAGAGATCTGTAGAGAAATTAGAGTCCACAGAGAACTAAGTTTCTTTTGGACAAAGATGAAGGGCACATTACAGGAGAGGCTGGTGATGAGGAAGACTTTGCTAATGGCTGCCCATAATTCTCGAAGCACAGAGGAAGGGGCCAGGAGCTGTGGGGTGGCAATGGGGTTAGATTAGGGCATGTGTTGATCTTTATAGGTATTAGAGTCAATGTAATGGAGAAGTGGGAGTTGGGACTTCCGATAGCTGACATAGAATGAGAAAAGGGGATTCTTGAATTAGTCACAAAATCCTTGGCATCTGTGTTTGACTCTGCTCCCAAACCCATTCCCTGCCCTTCTTTGCCCTTCTCTGAAGCCTACTTTCCTTGCAGTTGAAACATTTAGGCTACTTTTTCCTTTGACTACCAGTTTTCCCTGGCTAGTGGGAAGCTCTAGCAGGAGATCAGAAGGCTAAAGGAGAGAGAGGAAACAGTATGAAACAGTATTTTTTCTTTGCTTCCTCCCTGCCTCCTAGCAATCGTGGCAATGGTTACCTTCTTCTGAGTGCCAGCTCTGTAGGCAGCCCCTCTTCTATGGCTCTATCTCATGCTGATCAAGAGCCAGTGACTCTTCTGCCTGTGCTGATCCCTTGGTAATCACCATCTTTGTTGGTTCTCACATCTCTGCCCATACCTCATCCAGCGAACCCTTCATCAGCTCCTCAGTTGAGTGACCCATTGGTTCATGCCTGGTCCCTGGTGGTCTTACCTGCCGACAGGTGCACCTGTTCCCATATGTCCAGGTGTGCCCAGGACAGTTCTGGCTTACATGATTTGTACTAGTGTAATTATTAATAGCATCCCTTTCACTCCCCAAAGTATTCCAGTTTTGATTAATTATATAGTCACCCTACCTCTGATCCCCTGGTTCTGTTTGCTATGCCTGTAAATCAATCTCTCCAGATGGCCTTCTCTCTGGCTGGAGTCTTCTTAATCTCTTACAGTCTTTCCTGTGAACTGAGAGGCTGGATATCTAGGAAAGGGAGGAGGGAGAGGGAGAGCCCAGCTTGGTCTTTATTTTCATTCCTCCAACACAGCAGGCTAAAAGCAGATGAGAGAGCACAGCTCGTCTTGTTTATGATTTACGTTTTTCCATGATTAATCATGTATAATGAAGAGATACTTCCCTAGGGTCACTGGCTCATTAGCTTCTTACCCTCCCTTATTTTGGAGACCTATACCATCAACCTGAATAGCAGAGCCCAGGTGAATTGAAAAATATCAAGTGGCTTTGCTATGTTGGGCAAGCCAAGCTAAGCTCTCTTGGCCTTGATTTCCTCCTTTGCAAATGGGAGGATTAACAGCACCTAACAGGGTAACTAGGATTGAATGAGTTGATACATAAAGAGGTGCAATAGTGCTGACACATAGGGAGCACTATGCACTTGTATCTTTTACACACACACGCATGCACACACACACACACACACACACACACACACACACACACACTGATGGGGAGAGGTGTGTATGAGGGATGGGGATGAACACTCAGGTGGAGGAGAAAGTGGCTCTTCCTTCCTGAGGAACACAGCACCGGGGCACTGATGCATATTAGGTTACAGATCACTGTGGTTTCTTGAAACAAGGGGCTATTTCCTGTATGGAGAGGGTAGGTGTTTCCAGAAGGGAGAAAAGGAAACTTGTGCCTGCTTGCGTTCAAGCCTCTTCAGAGAAATCCAACTTTCATCTCCCAGAGACCAGCCACTCTGGAAAATGTGGACGTAGTTTTAGTTTTCACCCATGCTAACAAAATGAAAGAAATCAGCATTTATTTTTGTGGTCTGACACAAATTCTGGGCAAGGGGTGTGGAAAGAGATGTATCAGTCTGGGTCTAACCAGAAGACAGACATCACGAAGTAATTTAGATAGAGCACGTATAATATAAGTGATCATTCAGCTATGACAGCAGAGTAACTATAAAGATGGCGGGGGCTGGGAGGAAATGTCTAAAGGATACCCTGGGGCTAGGGGGAATGCTCTAAGAAGGACAAATTTAGAAGAGGTTCTCATCTCATTGGAGAAGCTGTGGTTGCAGGCCAGTGGGTGGCCAAAGAGCTCGCTGGCTTGCAGGAGCCCCAGCTGGCGCACCCGTCAATGGGTGAACAGAAGTGGCTCCCAGGTCAAGGCTGGTGGGTGGGCATGGAGACGGGGTCAGGACCCTACTGGGGGTGCTTGGCCCAGAGTGCAGGGTGTCCATATCAGGAGGACAAGAAACAACACGCGCAGGGCTAGTGGGTGTGAATGCAAAAGGAATCAACAGGGGCGCTGCTATGGAGGGGGGCTGGAGAGCCCTCTCTACAGAAACCTAAAACACCTCCGCATATGGCTTAGGCTGGTCCGGATTCAGGTGGGGCCATGGGCTCCCAGGAAGGGGAATTCTGGAGGCATTAGGAAACAGATGTCATTCTCCTATTTCTCTATTAGATGAACTATCCCAATTCCTGACAACTCTTCCTTCTACAGCATTTATTCCTGATCACATTGACAGAAAACTCTCCTTAGCTATTGTCTGTTGTGGTGTTCCATTTTTTTTTCTTTATGGTATCATTTATTTTTTCTTAATATGAACTTTATTGTCAAATTGGTTTCCATACAACACATACAACACCCAGGGTTCCTCCCGACAGGTGCCCTCCTCAATGCCCATCACCCACCCTCCCCTCCCTCCCACCCCCCATCAACCCTCAGTTTATTCTCAGTTTTAAGAGTCTCTTATGGTTTGGCTTCCTCCCTCTCTAACTTTTGTTGTGGTATTCCAGATGTAATCATACCGGTAAAGAATAGCCAAAACAAACAAACAAACAAACAAGCAAACTTCCTGTGCTGATGTAGAAGAGTTTCAGGGAATTTCTGCTAGCTTTTCTAGCAACTGTACGAAGGTTGTGTTTAAGTGAATGCATTGTGCCCCCAGCAATAATCACTTGCATGCAGATATAACTCACCTTAGCTATAACTCAAGCTATCAGAAAATATACTTTGCGTTTGTATAATCACTATGTTAAAGACTTGGATTTCTTTATTCTGAGGTATTCTGAGGTAGCATTTCTTTGAGCGACATCCATTTTCTGTCTCATTAGCGGGAGGGGTCGTTAGATAATCTTCTGATGGTGTGGGGTAGATCTGTTTCCTGAAACTATTCTCCTGGGATAAACAGATACTTGTCATTTTGTTTGCTGGGGTGTCTCTAACTCTCAAAATGACTGATGGGCCATAATGTTATTCCATGGGGATGAAGAACATTGGCTGTGGGGTTGGCTTTTGGTTTCCTTAGCAACTCTCTCCTAGGGGCACCATAGCAGCCACGTTTATTCAAAGTCGGGATTCTAACAACAACAAAAACTGACAGTATTTCAATTGAGATTTTATACACCTAAATTAACTTTGCTCAAGAGAGATACGTTTTGCATTGCTATCATTTTTTTTAGTTTGTGTGCTATTTCTCATTAGAATAGCAAATTCCACCCTCAGAGGAGAGTTGGCTGGGAGGGGAGAGAGCTGGGGGGTAGAGATTAGAGAGGCTTAATAACCTGAATCCCAAAGAGGAAGTGGTTTTCTCTTAGCTCCACTTTCCCATATAGCCCTGAGGGGATCTAATTTAGAATCCAAGCAAGCCCCGTCAAATACATGGTCTCCTTAGTACCGTGTTATTCAATCCAAGTAGAAATAACTTAGTTTTTCCCATTGTTTTTACAGAAAAGCTGGTCTCTGTGTGAGATTTATTACCATTTCCTACCAGGGTTTCTGAAGTTTGGCACCACTGATAATTTGGACTGGATAATTGGGGGAGGGGGGGCTGCCTTGTGTAAAATGTTTAGCAGTATCCCTGGCCTCTACCCAATAGATGTCAGTAGATCCACTCTCCCCCCACCCCACTGATCCCCCAGCTGGGACAACCAAAAGTCTCTAGACATTGCCAAATATCCCCGGGTGGGGGGGAGGGCATGCAAAATGACTCCAGTTGAGATCTGTTATCTAAAGGAGAAATGTCATGTGATCCCATGAATAACTCATTTTCATGTGATCCCATGAATAACTCCCTTTATCAGTCCTCGCTTTGAGCTTCCTAAACTAGATAACCGATACTCCAAGTGCATGAGAGCCCATGCCCAGAACGCCCATTAAAGGGAACTATGATATATTTGCACATAATTTAGTGAGTATCACAATAGCAGCAAGATCCTCACTCGAGGTTGATTGGACCTGTCTTCTGGCCTCAGTCATTTCCCGTCTCTGTCACAGCTTTTCACTATCACACCCCCTATTTTTTTTTTATGAAAGTATGCATGTCACATGGAAGTCACTAGCACCTCCCAGCCCCAAGACATGAAAACTAAAGGCACAATAAGATAAAATAAAATAAAATAAAATAAAATAAAATAAAATAAAATAAAATAGGAGAGGGAGTCATGGAGAGCCTAATGTGGATTCCACAGGACACAGTTTTATAGAATATTGATTCTGCCTGTGCCAACAATTAACCACAAAATTAGACACATCCGAGGGGAAATTTATGTAACACTTGTAAGCCCTAGGAGATCACTGGTGTTTTTTTTTTTTTCCCCAACAAGATCTACCTATAACAAAATTTCTAAATCAATAAAAAAATATTTGTAGCTCCTTGCATTTCCATATGACCAAAACTATCTTTTAAAAAATTAATTAATTAATTTTTCTATCTATCTATTTATTATTATTAATTTGAGAAAGAAAGAACACACACATGCAAATGGCAGAAGGGGAGAGGGACAGGGAGAGAGCATCTCAAGCAGATTCCGTAGCCAGCACAGGGCCCCATGGGGGGCTGAATCCCACAACTGTGAGATCACAACCAGAGCTGAAATCAAAAGTCAGACGCTTAGCTGATTGAGCCACCCAGGTGCTCCTCCCCTCCCTGAAGCTCCCTTTTTAGAATGAAGGTATCACTGTGTCAATGCTATATATGAAGAACCATTTTTGTCTGATCACAAAGAATGACAGCAGGGTGCCTGTGTGGCTCAACCAGTTGAGCATCTGACTCTTGATTTCAGCTCAGGTCACCTCATGGTTCATGGGATTGAGCCCATGTGAGGCTCTGCACTGATAGCCAGGAGACTACTTGGGATTCTCTCTCTCTCTCTCTCTCTCTCTCTCTCTCTCTCTCTCTCTGCCGCTCCCCTGTTCTCTCTCTCTCTCTCTCTCTCTCTCTCTCTCTCTCTCTCAAAAAATAAATAAATACATTTTTTTTAATGGTAGGGTTATCCAAGTTTTTTTCTAGAACCTCCACGGTGCAATTAGAACTGGCCTGTGTTGGAATTGAGGCAATACTTGACAAATTTGATGCGAACTGGTGCCAGGCACCATGTCCCCCAGCACAGATTCAGTTGTTTGTTGGTTGTGTTGGAACTGGTTTTAATCTTAAGATGACAAAGGATGTGGAAAGACTGTGGGTTTCTACATCTGACTGACTTGAGTTTTCAACCCAACACTGGCTGTGTGATGACAGGCACCTTCTTTTACCGTTCTGAGCTTCTCATCGGCCAAGTGAGAGTATAATACAACCATCGCAGGGCCATCACGGGTTTGGAAAGAACACACAGAAAGCTCTGAGCAGAATGGCCAGCCTGGGAAGGAGCCACTTCCCTGTGGCCTAGTTACTCCATGCCGACATCGATTCTGACACACCAAGCCTCAGGCTAACACATCTGATGTGGTGCCCAGAGTCCCTTTCCATAGAGATGATCAGACCCTTTTTGTTTGGTCGAACAACAACAAATTCCTGTCTACCTCGGAGGCATCCAAATGATAATGTCAGTCTGGCTGGGTCAGATATACCTGGGAGCCTGTTAAAAACATTGATCCTTGGTTCATACCCTAGAGCTTTTCATTCAGTGAGCCACTCTTAGGACCTGGGAATATGGGCTTTAGAAAGCTCCCAGGGAGCTCCCAATGTGCCATTTCTCAACCCAACTGGTTATATGGGTGTGTTCACTTTGTGAACCGCGCCCCCCCCCCAACTGCTACAATTTTCTGCCTGTATGTGATATGGCAGAAAACTTCCATAAAAGCTTAATTAAAAGTAAAATATCTCCCCAGGTGATTCTGATTCACAGGCCAGTTTTGAGAGCCACTGGTTTTTATATCTTATCCAAACCACACTTAAAAGTAAAAAATGAGGGGTGCCTGGGTGGCTCAGTCGGTTAAGCATCCTACTTCAGCTCAGGTTATGATCTGGCAGTTAGTGAGTTTGAGCCCCGTGTTGGGTCAGAGCCTGGAGCCTGCTTGGGATCCTGTGTCTCCCTCTCTCTCTGCCCCTCCCCCACTCATGCTCTGTCTCTCTGTCTCACAAAAATAAATAAACTTAAAAAAAAAATAAAACGGAAAGAAAAAAAAAAGTCAGAGAGGGAGGGAGCGAAAGCATAAGAGACTTAAAAACTGAGAATAAACTGAGGGTTGATGGGGGCTGGGAGGGAGGGGAGGGTGGGTGATGGGCATGGAGGAGGGCACCTGTCGGGAGGAGCCCTGGGTGTTGCATGGAAACCAACCTGACAATACATTTCATATTTAAAAAATAAAAATAAAATAACAAATAAATGTAAAAGAAAAATAAAACAAAAACACTCAAGGGGTGAAAAAGCCACAAGGCTAAAGTGCTTTCCAGCTTCTACTGAAGAAGTCCCACAGTCCTTTGTGGGAACTGTGTTTCTGAAATCAGAGAAGCGCTCCTCGGTGGCACAGCCCTCCCCAAACCTCCAACACAGAGAATAAGGAAAATGGACGTCTAATTGCTCTTGCTTCTACTGTAGTCCAACCAGGAATTAAAAGCTCTCATACCGTTGACGCACAGATTGCAGATTATAGACAAAGCAGCACACTCTACTTTCCTTGCTGAGAATGGTTCATTTTCTCCCGGGGAACTCTAGTGGCACACCGTTTTGTCCAGCATTGAAGAAGAGAAGGAAATGGCATTTTTTTAAGCTCAGTAAGTATAGTATTTATTTGTACTTTCACTTAAGAGATGAGCCACTTAAGGCTTAAATGAAATGTCAATATGTCCAAACACAAGGTGTCCAGAGGCAACTGCTGTGATTTTGACCAGTGGTTTAGTGTCCAATTTGCTACCTTATTTACTTATCTCACTTCTGGATAAATAGGGTAAGCTAAACTCACAATACTATGGGAGGTTTTTCTCTTTGGTGATTAATAAAAAAAAGCAGATAGAAATAGCTTGTCAGGGCACGTGGGGGCTCAGTTGGTTAAGGGTCCAATTTCTTTCTTTCTTTCTTTCTTTCTTTCTTTCTTTCTTTCTTTCTTTCTTTTTTTTTTGAGTTTATTTATTTATTTTGACAGACACAGAGATAGCCAAGTTGGGGAGGGGCAGAGAGAGACGGAGACAGAGAGAATCCCAAGCAGGCTTTGCTCTGTCAGCGCTCAGAGCCCGATGGGGGGGCCTTGAACCCACAAAACTCTGAGATCATGATCTGAGCCAAAACCAAGAGTTGGAGGCTTAATCGACTGAGCCACCCAGGCACCCCTAAGCATCCAATTCTTGATGGCGGCTCAGGTCATGATCTCGCCGTTCATGAGATCGAGCCCCGTGTTGGGGTCTGCACTGACCCTGTAGAGCCTGCTTGGGATTCTGTCTCTCCCTCTCTCTCTGTCCCTCCCCCACTCCTGTTTTTCCCCCCTCTCTCTTTCTCTCAAAATAAATAAATAAACTTCAAGAAAAAGAAATATATTATCAATCTTAACAAAACATTAAACGGATGAAATATTGGTTTTAACCTGATGAAATCCTGGGATTTTTTCCCCCAATGAATTGAAAGCCTGAATGATATTCTCTGGAAGGGTATATTTAAAAATAGACACACTGCGGGTAAGTGGATTAAGAGGCACAAGACTGAATCTGAAGTGACATAGCAGATAATTTCAGTTTGTTCCTTGCAATCGTCTTCAAGGTTGGAATAAGGTGTCCATTTTCCTGGTGAGGAAACTGAGGCACAGAAAGGTTACAGGGCTGGAAATCATGCAGGTCTTCTTGAACCCACCTTCTTCCCACGCCTCCCCGGTGATGTTTGTTAGTGCCTGAATTCAAATATTGGTACGGGCCTGGGGATGCCGTCATGACTGACCAAAGATGCAGACCAGGCAATCAGGCACCGTGAAGAATAACTAGAAAGTGAGATGGCCATTGGGAGGAGAAGGAAGGCCAAGCAACAATGGAAACAACCAGCCAATGTGGTCTAGGAACGGACCCTAGGATAGTGCCTGTCTGTGGACTATGCAGCAGGATTCCCAGAGACGCATCCACCATGACCTGTATTCCATCAGCAGGTAGATGCTCACATGAACAAGCCTTTTTTAAACATTCTAAAGAGGAAGCAAAAGCGTTTTTATTCGAGTCCATTAGGGCAGGTGTCTGGGAGACACAATCTTCACAAAGAGGAGAGTGCTCACGGGATATCTGTATTTTTTACATAAAGAGTTACAAATCATCATGACGAAAGGCATTGCAGAAAGCTACAGGCTTTAACTTACGTTTTTGTGTGTGTGCAAAGTTGTGTGACTTTAATCTTACGGGAGCCAGGGAGGTCTTTTTTGTTTTCCTCATCTTTAGGTTTGGAACGCTCCTTTTGGGAGCGTTGTTCTTTTGTTCTTCCCAGATGTACAGTGTGTGCTCAGGGCAGAGACAGAGCCCGTGCTGGGAGGTCTTACCGAGTCATTTTGACCTTGGTTAAAAGTTAAGGTATAGCTTTTCTGGCAGCCCAGGAGCAGGGCCCACAAACATTCAAAGTTGAAAATTTCCTTTACCGTGTGAAACTGCTGACACTCTCGTGCGCACCAAACGCGCAAAACGTGTGCACGAGAGTGTCAGCAGTTCCACGTGGTCAAGTTTCACGCGGTAAAGTTTATTGAAACTTGGCAGGTCTCATTTTCACGCACTCTTTGTGATGGGTTGAATGGTGGATCCCCAAACAGATGTGTCCACCTCCCAGAATCTGTGAATGTGACCTTGAACAGAGGGTCTTTACAGACGTGATCAGATTAAGGACCTTGAGATGAGGTCACCCCGAATTACCCCTGTGGATCTTAAATCTTGCAAGTACCATTAAAAGAGCAGAAAAGACCCAAACACAGAAGAGAGGCCATGTGAGGACAGAGGCAGAGATCTGGGTTCTGCAGCCACAAGCCAGGAGCCACCAGGAACCACCTGGAGCCACCTGAAATCACCTGGAAGATGTAGGGAAGGATTCTCCTCCAGAGCTTCTCAGAGGAAGCACGATTCTGCCAACACTTTGATTTCAGATTTCTGGCCTCCTTAACTGTGAGAGAATAAATATGTTGGTTCTAGTCACCAAGCTGGTGATAGTTTGTTACAGCAGCTCTAGAGAATCAGTACACTTTTATTATCTCCATTTTATTGATGAAGAAACTGAGGTTTACAAGGCTCAAGTAGAGTGCTCCATTCACACAGCTACCAAGAGATCAAGCCAGAGCTAGAATTTGGCCACAGAGACTGTGCTCAGAACCTCATGCTGGTACCACGAGCCTGTTTCCAGAAACGAGGCCACATTCTTTGGGTTGGCCGGGTAACCTCTGTCAACAGGACTCAAGCCACCTTTCTAGACCCTGTTTTCATCGTGTCCCACCTCCTCTACCCAGCACACCCTGTGTTACATTGAATACCTTGTAATGTATACATTTTTAACAAAAACAACTATCATGGTTTTGAGCGTCTACCATATACCAGGTTCTGCCCTAGATTCTCACATTCGTATTGAATTACCACCCCCCACCCTGAACTTATGATTTCCATTTTACAAATGAAAGGATTGAGGTTCCTAAGGTCAGTTAGTAAATACTGGAGGTACTGAGCCCAGCTCAAAAGTCACTTCCTCTAGGAAGCTTTCTGGATTTTTCTTACCATAGCAGAAAGGTCCCGCCTCCTCTATGCTTCTTATTACTTGGACCCACTTGTAACTCTATCAACCTTACATTGCTTCAACAGGTACCCATTGAACATGTACTTTCCACCAGGTACTAAATGGGAGCTCATGGCCAGGTGGGAAAAATGGACATGGAGGACAACGTAACAGTAGACCACAATGAATGTTAGGAAGTTAGACTCAGGATGCAGTCTGAGCACCAAGGAGGACCATCCCCCCAAATCCACCCTTAGCTGAGAGAGTCATGAGGATACTTAACATTCAAGCCCCAGGATCTTTGCACAGGACCCTTTTGTTTTCCTGCAAAAGCCATCTCTCTTTCTTTTTTATTCCAACCAGTTGGCACAAGCTGAGGATGAGTGGATTTGGGAGAAGAAAGAGGAACATCTGGGGATAGACCCTCCCGGAAATAGTCTATGCACAATCTTAAGGCTGGTTAGACTCAAGAAGCAGTTTAACAACAAGCTCTTCAGGATTAGAAATGTACAAAAGCATCAAGGTAACTGCTGGCTGGTTTCTTGCCTCCCCTTGGGGGTCAGAATTATTCCCATCAGTCCTGTGCATAAGTCCTGAGCCTTGAGTATTGAGTACCTCTTACCAGCACTCTCTCAGCTAAGCAGGTAGGAGAGGAGGGAACCAGTACAGAAAGGAGATGAGGGCAATCTTCCCCAAACCATGAGGTTTTTCATCACGACTTGAAAAAGCATCTATCTCCTGTCATAGAAAGTCAGTTGCTTGAAGGCAGATGTTGGGCTTTATTCACATTTGAGCGCTCAGAGTGGACCTGCGGTCTGGAGCACGGCAGGTGTGGGCCAGCAGTGGAGGGAAGGGATTGGAACTTCCTGCCCCTCACTGCCCCACCTCCTTCTCTGCCTTGTATTCCACACACACAGCTCATACTTCGGGCAGCCCGCGTGTCCGGCACATTGCCGAGTGACACCTTATGGTTCGAGCCTCTTCCCCATCTTACACTCATTCAGTTACCTTAGTTGGCTGGTTCCCTGAACACATCCCCCAGCTCAGCTCTCTCCTCTCTTCCAGGACACACATACCCAGGCACTCTCGCCTCTCCCACAGGCTTGCTGTGCAATCACCGAGTCCCAGATTCTTGGGCCCAGGAAGCGAGCGGCACCCTTTCACATTAGCCTAGGCCACCTGCTGGGGCCCAGCTTCCCAGAGAGCCCATCGGCGGTGTCTGGGCCGCAGTCCCAGCTACGTCCTAATGAAAGGGTACTTTGGTTCTCCATCCACGTCTGACCCCACGCACGTCACTCCTTGGAAGTAGGGTTTGGTCCATGATGCAAGCCGGTAACGTCACACCCCTGCTTCCCACCACTGCCACCAGCCTCTGCACATGATTATTGGATAAAACAGAAGCTGCGCACCCTCCATCCACATGGAGCTCTACGAGCTCCAGCGCCCCCCTCTGAAGGTTGGAGGCCATGCCTCTCACAGGAGAGGGGTCAGAGGGACAGTCACAGGCCCCAGGCCTGGCAGTGGGGCTCCACACGGAAGGCTAAGCTAGTGGGAATGGCTGCAGAGCTTGGCCGTCTTCCCAATCTCTCATTTCGCAGCACTACAGTGATTTTAATTAAATACTCCCCCTCCTGACTCAGCAGTGGCTCACAAAGCCAAGTGCAGAGCCAGGAGCCTGATAAACAGAGTGTTGCTGGAGGTGGTCAATCTCAAAGGCTGTGGCTGGAGCCCGCCATCCCTGTGTGGGGCCAGGCCCCAGGGCTCTAGTGCTCTTCCCCTTCTCCAGGACCCCGTGGGCTCTTTGCTGGAGGCAGGCAAGCTGTGCGTTCTCAAAACCTCTTGGCAGAGACTTTTCCTGGACCCCACTGGTCTTGGTTGTGAATCCTTTACCAGACTCCTACCTGGAAGGCTGCTTAATTCACTCCATAAATCTCTCCTCCTGGACTTTGCACAGCTGTGGCTAGAAGCCGATTCCTGAGCGCTCTCAGCAGCCCCTGGAAGAAGACACAAGAGAACGACTGTGAAGGAGAGGAGACTGGAATTCACATACCACCGGGCAGAGCAGTGAAAAGGCACAGGCCTTGTACCCAGACTCACCGGGGTTCTGACACCAGCTCTTCTGCTCTCACCGGGCTCCCTGGGCTAATTACTCTACTTACCAGCCTCAGCCTTCTTACATACCAATCAGAAAGAATACTCTCTATGTTATTAGATGATTGGAAGGATTAACTGAGACCAAAAAATGGCACTCGTCAAGCCTTCAGCAACTGGCGACTGTTACACCTAACGTGCGCACGCGGGTGCTAGGTAGCCCACGGCCTATGGGAGAGCTGCCAAGATGCTGCAAATATATTTGTGAGCACGTACGATATTTCTGCTCCTTCTATTCAGGAGAGGATTCAAGGTCTCAGAGAGGCGGCCTTACCTCTTCCATTTCAACACCCTGTGTGACTCTCATGGAGTTTACAGTCCTGGTGGGAAATTCAGTTATTATCCAGTGAGCTGTCACCCCATACAAGGAGTACAAGGAGGTTACCTCTTCACCATTGATGTTGAGTTGAGCTTGGCCCTGTATTGTTTTGGCCAAATGGCATGTAGGCAGTGTCTGAGTTCTGAATCCAGGCCTGAAGAGTCATTGCACGCTTCTGCTCATCATTCTGGGACTTTCCTGATCCTGCCATGAGTCACTGTCCCCCGGCCCGGGCTCCTGACTACAACCCATGAAGGAAACCTGTAGTCTGAAACAGGGACACCATAACCAATCTGCAAACCTATGAGCAAAAATAGATGCCCAGTGCCATATGTCAAAAGATTCTGAGACTATTTGTTACTTAGCAATAGCTGATGGATCCAGTCTCCCAGGGAAATGGACAGAGAGCTGGAAAGCAGTTTCCTCTGTTCTTGGATCTCTTGATCTATCCAGGAATTCTATCATTTCTCTGAGCCCAGTATTCAACCAGGTCAGAAAATAAGCATCATCTTTTCAGGATCAACTCTCAGACTCCCTCCCAACCCCTGTGCCCACAGGTAGACTACACAAAGGAGAAACCATTGGTTTTACAGCGATTCTCCCCCAACTTCCCCATCCCACACTTGAACCCTGACATTTTATGTTCTCTGGCTCCACTAGGACGACTTTCCATTGGGGTAGAGGTGGCCATCTGTAACAGCTGCAGAGAGAAAAGGTTGGCACTTCAATCTATCATGTAGCTACAGAAAAGTCCAAAGAGATGAGGAGGACATATGAAAGTCCTAGGTAAATCTCATTATTTCCTTCATTTATTTATTCATGAATGCAACAAATATTTATTGAGAACCTACTCTTAAGGTTTCCAAATACAATACAGGAAGCCAGGTTAATTTGAATTTCAGGTGAATAACACATTTTTTAGTATAAAGAGGTCCTAAATATCACACAGGATGTATTCATACTAAAAATAATTTATCATTTGCCTGCAATTCAAATTTAACAGGATGTCCTGTATTTTTATTTGTCAAATATAACAACCACACAACTATGACTAGGCATTGTGTTGGATGCTAAAGACGGTGGCTGGGAATGATAGAAAGAATGATAGAAAGGTGGCTGCCCTTCCAAAAGCTTATAAGATTTGGGATAATACAGGCATACGTGTAAGAATTATATACATACATGTATGGAAAATATGCACATGGACACATATATCAATTAGGTATCCTATACACCCTTTAATGTGGGAAGCCCAGGGGCACCTGAGTGGATCAGTTGGTTAAGTGTCTGACTCTTGATTTTGGCTCAGGTCATGATCTCACGGTTCATGTGATACAGCGCCATCTCAGGCTCTACGCTGAGAGTGCGAGCCTGCTTGGGATTCTCTCTCCCGCTCTCTCTGCTCCTCCCCTGCCTGTGTAATCTCTCTCTCTCTCTCTCTCTCTCTCTCTGGAGAAAAAAATGAGAAGCCCAGGTGCTCTGAACTATGCAGGTGTAACACATATCAGCACAGGGTCTGCCTTTCCCTCAACCCACACCTGTGCCTTCATAGATGGCTCCCTATGCCACTTGACTGAGGAAGAAAAATTAAGCCTGTGTTTTGGATGGCTCTGTGTGGCATCCTAACAATGGCCCACACTAACTGATACGATGTTAGGCTTACTCAAGAATGGTCCTGAAAAAACATAGAAGGAAAACTGGCTCAGCAAACACAATTTAACAGCCCGTCTTCTTCGCCATTTTATCTGCAAGAGGAGCAAGCTTGACTTGAGTATTTATACTTGCTCATGGGCAGTGGTTAATGGTTTGATCAGTTGGTCAGGGACTTGGAAGAAGCAATACTAGAGCATCAGTGACAAAGACTCTCAGGAAAGAGGTCTGTGGAAATTTTGGAATGGCCCCAGAATGCAAAAATATCTGAATCTCATATGAAAGCCACCACATAGTGACTTCTCACTAATCAGGAGGGAAAACTGACTCAGTCTGGGAATACCCATCTACCAGCCTCCTTCCCCAGGGCCACACATGGGCCTGACAACATGGGTCCCTCTTTGCGTAAGCTTATTTGGCTGTCCCATTGCTGAGTGGCCAACTTTCAACAGCAACAACTAACTCCAAGCCTTTAGTATAGTATCTTGGAGGACCATCTTGGCACCTGGTGGCTGGTTGGTTCCATCAACCCCCTTCCACCATGGAGAGACATAAATTCCTTCTCAGTGGAAGAGATACATTCTGAATTTTAATTTCTTTTCTCTGCTAGTCACACTTCTGCTAATTACCTGTACATGTCATTGTATATTATAGTGTGTGTGTGTGTGTGTGTGTGTGTGTGTGTGTAACCACACTAAGATCCAACTAAGAAATAATACCTTCCTTGGAGGGGATGAAGCCTTGCAGAATAAAGAATATGCTCAGAACAAGTTTCTAATATAGCCTTTCAGGAATATTACAAAGGTCCATTACAAGGTCTAGAATTGAGGGGGAACATGACACAATTAAACCTAATGATTCACTAGCAAAAATCTTGCTTTGCCATCTTGGAGTCCCATGGAGCTCCTCATGCCATTCAACCCATCAGCAAAAATGGGCACTAGAGTGTTGGCTGAGAACCTTAACCCCACCAAGAGGAAAGAGTATTGATTTAAGCAGCCGAATGGGAAGAGTTATAAATAGAACACAGGTGTTCCCCTGGGTGTCTCTTAGTTCAGCCACTCCCACGATGCTAATGAGTAAGACTACGAAGGGCTCATATCCTCTGGGAAGGAAGGTTGGCGTCATCTCACTAGGCAAACATTTCCAGTCACCATGGTGGGGTCTGAAGGTCTAGGGAACAAGGAAAGCATAGGATATTGGAGAGAGTTGCATGTATCAACTGTGGCCCTGAAACCAGTTGCAATACAAGGGTCATGGACTTCTTTGATATTATTTTATATATATATATATATATATATATATATATATATATAAAATATATTATTAATATAAATTAGTAGTATAGATTAATATAAATTAATATATTATAGGTTAATAGAATTGATATAAATTTATAATTAATATAAATATATTCATATTATATATTAACAACTATATATTTATATTAATATATTGATATAAATTTAAGTTAATATTATAATATATATAACATATCCACACACAAAGTATATACATATAAACATACACATACAAACGTAAATTTTAACTGCTATTTCTTTCATTCCATCCATTTGTTTCCCCCTCACACTATTGTTTATAGGTTGTAATGGTTTACAGTTTCAAAATATTGAGACTGGATCAAGGGAGAATCAGGGGGAGCAGACATTGTCCAGAAACCCTGGACTCAGAGCCGGACGCTTTAGCCTCTAGGAGGGATGTGCGCGATGTCTCCTTGGTTGGGCAGTGGGGGAGTGAATGAGTTTTCAACATATAAAAATGAGTGGCAAGTAGCAAGGGGAGAGCTTTGTTTTGAAAGGTAATCATGAGAAGAGTACAAGAAAATGCAGGGTCGCCAAGCAGACAGCAGACGTACAGTGTGGGACGTTGTTGATTTTGGTTTCTCAGTAGCCCATGCTCTTCCCATTTAGGATAATCACAGACGTGGGACTTACTCTGCTTGCCTTATTCTGCTCATTCAGCTACAACAAAATACCATGGACTGAGTGGCTTAAACAACAGATATTTATTTCCTCCCAGTCCTGGAGGCTGGAAGTCGAGGTCAAGCTGCTGGCACGGTCATGTTCTGGTGGGAACCTTCTTTCTGGCGTTCAGACTGCTGCCTTCTTGCTGTATGTGTGTGCTCATGTGGTTTTTCCTTGGTGCCCAAGCATGGGCAGACAGAGAGATCTTTCTCTCTTCCTTTTCTAATATGGGCACTAATCATTGCGGGATACACGCATCCAGTCCATAACACAGCCCTGTCCTTACAGGGGAGGCTGCACAGTCGGAAGACATTTTTCTCTTCCCAGGTCCCTAGAGTTAGGAAGGAGTGCACACATGAGCTATGCTTGGATAATCAAGAACTCTCACCCAGACCCTTACTCTCGAAGGAGGGCAGCCAAGAAGAGGGGACAATGGGTGATTACTTGAGTGAGTGTAGAGCTAAGTCCAGTGGTGTGCTTACGGGGGGGGGGGGGGCCCAGCAAGGCCAGTTACAGGGCAATGGTCTATGATTTGGGTCCCAGGACCAGGGGCCAGCCTGTGCTCCTGGCTGTCCAGAACTGCTTGAGCCCTGACAGTTTTCTGACTTGGTGTTCTGGTTTTCCCTGTCACTCTGTACACTGTTTTAGTGGATGAGTGGCAGGTCCATCTGTTTTAGTGGATGAGATTGATTTCTGTTGTTTACAACCAATATCCCTGCCTGGAACAAGTGGTTTGTCCAATAGGAAGGTCTGGGGCGAGTAGAGGAAGTGCAGAGAAGATACATGTCACTGGAGAAGAGGTGGTCGAGGAAAAGGCCAGAGCTTTGGACATGCCATGTGTGGAAGACTGATGTCATGAATAATAATGGTAGGATTTGCAGAAGAGGAATATGGTAAACCAGATGTCAAACTTTAGAAAATGAGGGAAAGTGGCCAACCAGCCACTCTGAAAAAGATGAGGAGGTTGGCATACAATGATTTAGCCAAACCGATCAAGTCTCGGAAGAGCAACGATTTTTACACAAGGTGGAGAACTTAGAGGGGGGAGCAGACACTGGGGGGTAAGGAAAATTCAGACCCAAATCCCGACCCTGAGGTCTGCACGAGGGACAGAGGCAAGGGAGCCATGCCCTCTCAGCAGAGTCGGGTTTCCTGTAAGGTGATGAGCACAAAAGGACATTTAGAGAGAGATGAACCGTGTAAGGGAGTCTGTCTGCACGGGACAGAAGTTCCACAGATGGGAGGAGAGTGCAGGATGTCCGGCCAGCGGGAGGCTGCCCACAGAGAGATGGAGAGGGTTGATACAGATGGCGAATGATGCCTCCCCCAGGGCAGACCTGAGGCACTGTGTGTGTCATTGGCAAAAGTTCTCCAAAAAAACCAATCCCCCTTCCCATGCACCTAAATAAAGTCAGCTATGTGGCTGTCTGAGTAGACTGAGGAGGTGCACACAAGCTTTGTGTCATGAAACCCTGGGCTCTGCTCCTCAGCCTGTCACCTACTGGCTGTGTGACTCTGCGTATGTCCTCGTGGCGCCTTCACCTGTATCGTGGGGATAATAAGTAAGGCTGTGTTACTTAGCTGTGAGGACCACAGTGATGATGTGTCAAAGTGCTTTTTGAGAATAATCTCAAACTTCTCTGGAGAAGTGGCCAGAACGAAAATGACACAGAGAGCACGCGTGTATATCCTTCGCCTGATTTCATCTGTGGTCGACTTTTACCTTATTTGCTTCATCATTTGGCATTTGCACTCTCTCTCATTCTCTCTCTCTAAATAGGTAAGCTTTGCAGTCAATATATGCAAAAAATACTTTGACCACTTGAGAATAAGGTACATACATCATGATCCTTAATACCAGTATTTCCTAAGAATAAGGGTATTCCCTTGTATAACTACAGCACAGTGACCAACTGCATGAATTCAACAGGATCCAATAGTTTAATCCAGCTCCGTCGGCTGACCTGGCTCTGACCTTCACAGCATTTCCCCCTCTGCTCTGGGACACAGCCTAGGGTCAGGCTGTGCAGCCAGTTACATGTCTCTACCCCCCTTTAATCTGGGACATTTGTATAGATAGCCTTTCTCTGTCTCATAAAAATACCTTAAATTGGGGCGCCTGGGTGGCGCAGTCGGTTAAGCGGCCGACTTCAGCCAGGTCACGATCTCGCGGTCTGTGAGTTCGAGCCCTGCGTCGGGCTCTGGGCTGATAGCTCAGAGCCTGGAGCCTGTTTCCGATTCTGTGTCTCCCTCTCTCTCTGCCCCTCCCCCGTTCATGCTATGTCTCTCTCTGTCCCAAAAATAAATAAACGTTGAAAAAAAAAATTTAAAAAAAAATACCTTAAATTTTTTTTTAATTCCAGTGTAAGTAACAGAGAGGGTTATGTTAGTTTCAGATGTACAACACAGTGATTCAATAGTTCTATACATTACTCAGTGCTCTCATGATTTGGTGTACCCTTAATTTCCATTACCTATTTCCCCCACCTGCCCAACCACTTGTCTTCTGGTCTGTTCTGTACATCTAAGAGTCTGGGTTTTGGTTTGTCTCTTTTTCCTTTCTTCATTTGTTTTGTTTCGTAAATTCAGTGGATGAGCGAAATCATACGGTATGTGTCTTTCTCTGACTGACTGATTTCACTTAGTATAATATGCTCTAGATCCATCCATGTTGTTGCAGATGGTAAGCTCTCACTCTTTTTTATGGCTGAGTAATACTCCATTGTGTATACACCACATCTTTATCCATTCATCTATGGATAGACACTTGGGCTCCTTCCATATCTTGGCTATTGTAAATAATGCTGCAATAAACGTCGTCGTGCATGTATCTTTTCAAATTAGCTTGTTTGTTTTCTTTGGATAAATACCCACTATTGGAAATACTGGATCCTATGGTGTTTCTATTTGTAACTTTTTGAGGAACCTCCACACTGTTTTCCACCATGGCTGCACCACTTTGCATTCCCCCCAACAGGGCACAAGGGTTCCTCTCTCTCCCCATCCTTGCCAACACCTGTTGTTTCTTGTGTTTTTGATTTTTAGCCATTCTGACAGATGCGAGGTGATAACCTCATTGTGGTTTTGATTTGCATGTTGATAAAAATGCCTTTTAAGGAATGACACCAGAGCAACACAAGTTTAAGGCATAAAACTCAGAAAATAGAGATAAACACAAAGGAAAAACCCACCTGTAAGCGGAGACCTCCAACCAGTTAGGCTGGCTGTTTCTCACCTCTCCGCTATCCTCGGTGAGCTCCAAGGATCCAGATCCCACCTGCCTCTTCTCTCCGTTCCTCTGGGCTTCCTTGCCCTTAAAGACAACCTCACACTACTCTTTGCACAGCGCAAGCACGTGTGTGTGTGAGTCCGTGGATGTGCTCTTAAACCAGGAAGCCCCATATTAGTCTATCGTACTCTTAGCTCAACAACTGGGCTAGAAAACAGGATTGTGTTAAGCGCCTTTCCCTGCTGCCTCTCTGACCATTTCTCCAGCTGAATCTCCTTTGCTTATTTCTCTCTTTACCCATTTCCCTTCTTTCTACATATCAGGGACCCTTTTCTGTGTGTCCCCGGAGCACTGCCATTGTGCCTTATTGAATCACACTACTGTTATCTGAGTATGGATCTGAATGTCTCACCAGAGGGAGATGCTGTGAGTAGTAGGACTCTTAGATCTCATTCTATCTTTAGTGCCCAGTTAATGCCTGGCACATAGTAGGCAGTTAACAAGGAGGTACGGAAAGAATACATGAGTGATGAACTTGAACTATTTATTATACGTTTCTGGAGAATGCCATGTTATATTGGAAATTACTCAACCTTGGGATGGGGGTGACTATCAAGGGTCAGCATCTGTATCGCTAGGAAAAACACTGGCTTGTTGAAGGCAACACACCTGTTCTGTTGTCTACAAATTATTAAATGCATTCGTGATGATGGGCAACGCAATGGCATCTAAATGACAACAGAGTAATTAATGAAATAAAATAATGTGTAGGGAAAAAATTCAATCCTGTTTAAATTAAGATGGATGAAAAAACGGGTATAAGATTGGAGCACCAGATGGTATCGATACATTATACTAATTTTCTATTCACATATTCAATTATAGTTTAAATAAAAACTAATATGGGTAATTTGTCTCATGGTGTTTGTATGAACCATCTGATTATAAATTCCCACAATGTCCAATTTACCCACCAATCTCACACCGCACAATTATTGAGCAAGCAGGGTGTGATCTGCTGGGCATTCCAGAAGGGTTGCTGGCTGCTCTGGGCGCTTAGGAGGGAAGTATCATGGGGCAGGAGGTCAGTACTGACTTCTGCTTCCCGACAGTGTGGGTTCCTGATAAAATGCAGGATGCCCAGTTAAATTTGAATTTCAGATACACAAAGGATAATTTTGTAGCACAAATATGGCAGGAGACACATACTTTAAAAATTCACATGCTTTACCATGTGTTTTCTTGCACATTCCTTTATTCTTTGCAACAGACCCTTGAACCAGGACCTCAGACTCAGAGCAAAAATGGAGGCCCCAATGGGACCATACGTCCAGGCAAAGCCCAGCAACATCTGAGGACAGAGCTGTGTTCAGCGGCCACAGCCGGGGCTTCCCGGAGGAGCCAAGAGGGGCTGGAGTGAAGTGAGACAGGGCCCCCTGGCCCTGCCTGATTCCAGAAACTGATCAGAGCAGGCTCTGCTTTGGGCCAGGCCCAGGGACAGGTCTACATCAGGCCTGAGGAGAAACCCCTGACCCCCACCTCCTTGACATTCCATGAAAAAGAAATCTGTCCACCTGCTTTGTGATATCAGAAATTACTTTAAAATAGAGGAGGCAACTGCAAATCTTCCAAATTTTACAAGATGTACAGCTTTAAAATAGTTACAGGTAAATTCCACAAATTTTTATCTGCTGTGTCAGTAATGAGCAATCTGTCTCCACCTGATCCCGTTTCCATGTCTTCCTCATTTACTCCCTATTTAAATCCTCCCAGAGAGCTCAGACACTACTTGTGGAACCTTCCTAAGTCTACACAGCCTGCAGGGATCTTCCCCTTTTCAGCCTCCTACAGCACCTCACGTTTAGCCTCTTGTGATGCATCACTTTATCTTATATGGGGATTTGTGTGTTTGCCTTATCTTTCCTTTAGTGAGAAACTCCTTGGGGTAAAGAGTCACATCCTTAGTTTCCAGGAACACATTCAGTGCCTTAAATATAATAGATGATGAGTTATGGCCAAAAAAGAAAAAGCATAAACCATACATTAGAGTTAACCAACACACTTTTTTTTCTAATAAAATGAACCGGGGCTCCTTGGGAAAATGTCTGATTCCAGGGCTGGGCAAATAGAATACAAAATGAGTATCTTGCTAAAGGGGATCCAGAAGCTAACTTGAGAGTGCTTCCACTAATCAACTATGGGATAATTGGAGCCACAAAATAAATAAGTATAGTAACCCATAGAATAAAATAGGAACCCATCAGACTTCACTGAGATGATCATGTAAATTAATAAATAAGACCATGTTGCAGAAGAGAAGCTCTCCCAGAGAAATTCCAGTAAAATGTAGAAATAACAATTAGAATCTTGCCATTTGGCAGCAACTACGGTAATAATTGTATAGGAATCATCGAGGCTGCCAAAACTCGTGGGGAAAATGTGGCAAGAAATGGCACATGTGCCTATTTGCAATGTATCTCCTCACAAGATACTGTTTAATTACAAAGGAGGAAAAGTACCTTCTCAGTGGAGACACCTGGCAGGTATCACCTTAACCTAGTGGTCCAAGTCAGCATCACTGATAATGAGAGAAATCATCACCATGTGCCCACCGATATGATGTACTGAAGAATGAGCATAACACTCCTGTGTATCCTGATGAAAATCTACACCGCGAATCTAAACACGAGGAAATGTTCAACAAAACCAGTTGGGGACATTCTACAAAAGGCTTGTATGTACTCTTCAAAAATGCCCATCATTCACCAAAGAAAATATACAGGTGGAAATGAGCAGATGAAAAGATGCTTCACATCTTAAGTCACACACACACACACACACACACACACATACACACACAATTGCAAATTAAAGCAACAATGAGCTAACACTACGTACCTATTACGATGGCCCGAGTCCGGAACCCTGGCAACACTAAATGTTGGTGAGGGTGCAGAGTGACAACAGCTCTCATTCGTTGCTGGTGGAAGTGAGAATTCGTAGGGCCACTTTGGAAGACACTCAGGCTGTTTCTTATAAAACCGAACGTGCTATTAACACGTGATTCAGCAATGGCACTCCTTGCTGTTTACCCAAAGGAGTTGAAAACATGTCCACACAAAAACGTGCACAGGGGTGTTGGTAGCAGCTTTATTTAGAACTGCCAAAGTTTGGAAGCAACCCAGATGTCCTTCAGTAAGTGTGTAGATAAACAAACTGTGATGCATCAGACGATGGAATATTATTCAGCACTAAAAAGAAATGAGCTATTAAGTCCTGAAAAGGCATGGTGGAAACTTAAGTGCATATTAATAAGTGAAAGAAGCCAGACTGAAAAGGCTACATATTTTATATGCCCAATTATCTAGCATTCTGGAAAAAGCAAAACTATGGAGAGAGTAAAAAGATCAATGGTTCCCAAAAGCTGGGTGGGGAGGTGAAGGGATGAATAGGGTGAACACACGGGGATTTCAGGGCAATGAATCTACTCTGTATGTATGAATAGTAGATGCATATCTTTACACATCTGTCCAGCCTCCCAGAACTTTCAATACCAGAAGTGAACCCTAAACTATGGACTCTGGGTGATAATGATGTGTCAACGTAGGCTTATCAGGTGTAACAAATGTACCACACTATTGGGGGATGTTGATAATGAAGAGGCTGGTCATATGCAGGGGTAGGAAGTATATGAGAAATCTCTGTACCTTGCTCTCAATTTTCCTGTGAACCTGAAACTGCTCTAAAACAGAAAGTCTATTTTCTTTTTAAATGCCAATCATGAAAGACAAAGAAAGACTGGGAACTGCTTTGGGTCAAAGAAGACTAAGGAGCCAGGGCATGTAAATGTAATGTGTGATACCGAATTGGATCCTGGACCAGAGAAGTTTTTCTTTCTGACATTAGTGGGACAACTGACGAGGTTTTAATACCTGGAGATAATTAATAGTAGAATATCAAAGTTAACCTCCTGATTTTGATCATTGTACTGTGGTTATGTTAGAGAATACCCTTGTTTTTTGGATATATATGTTAAAGTATTTAGAGGTAAAGGGGTATAATGCTTTCTACATACCTTCAAACTAGTTCAGAAACAAAGGATAGAGGGAGACACAGAGAATAAAGCAAAGTTGTTAAAATTAACACTTGAGGAACCAGGGTGCAGGTTGTGTAGGGATTTTAAGTGCTATTTTTCCAACTTTTCTCTAAGTCTGAAATTATTCAAAACTTTAAAATGGGGGAAAAAACCCTCTGATGTAAAAAAAAAAAAAAGCATATATTTGCATGTTCCTAAATTATATAATCATTAAAGATTACTTTAAAAACACATTGTACAGGGGCGCCTGGGTGGCGCAGTCGGTTAAGCGTCTGACTTCAGCCAGGTCACGATCTCGCGGTCCGTGAGTTTGAGCCCCGCGTCGGGCTCTGGGCTGATGGCTCAGAGCCTGGAGCCTGTTTCCGATTCTGTGTCTCCCTCTCTCTCTGTCCCTCCCCCGTTCATGCTCTGTCTCTCTCTGTCCCCAAAATAAATAAACATTGAAAAAAAAATTTAAAAACACATTGTACATGTTTTAAATTTTGCCAAATTTCTAATTTTTTTTATCCCTGAACAGGCCAACAAAAAAGATTTATCTCAGCTTCTCCTGGTTCCCGAATTTTTGGGAATTTGACTTCTTTTTTTTATTTAAAAATTTTTTAAATGTTTATTTATTTTTGAAAGAGACAGAGACAGAATGCGAGTGGGTTAGGGGCAGAGAGAGAGGAAGACACAGAATCTGAAGCAGGCTCCAGGCTCTGAGCTGTCAGCACAGAGCCCAACGCGGGGCTCAAACTCATGAGCTGTGAGATCATGACCTGAGCCGAAGTCGGATGCTCAACTGACCAAGCCACCCAGGCACCCCTGGGAATCTGACTTCTTTTTTTTAATTTCTTGGCAATTTTTCTAGAGCACTGATTTCCTTTGATAGAGAATTCAAAATTCAAAGTCAAATGAAAACTCTGATAGAGTTCAAGGTGAGCTGTGTTGTGTCATTATGCAACTTGCCTGTTCTTGTTATGAAAGGGTTTCGTTTCACCTACCACTGCAGTTCCGGTCTCCCTGAGAACCTTTGCACGCACCTCACCCCCCAAAAGTCATTGTCTTCTTGTCCTGTGGTCCTCTGACCTCCACTCCTCTCCCCCTGCTCCACTACCTGAGGATTGGGAACTTGGCTTGTCACGTGGTCCCCATGGAATCTAGCACAGTGTCTAAAATGTGAAATGCTGAAAAAATATGTTTATTATGACCTCACATTTCTAACTCTGTATTAACAAAAATATATCCCCTTGAGTTTTTATATGTCAGGTTCACTCGCAGGACTGTTCTTGTGCATGTATTATACTCCTGCACATTCTTCATCTCCTGTAGTCCTTAACATTACCCTATGACACAGGTACTGGTATGCCCATTTGGCAGATGAGAACGTTGAGGCTCAGAGATATTTTTGTTGTTGTTGCTAAAGTTTACATGGTAAGTAAGTGGCAGAGCTAGAATTTGAACTCAGACCAATCTGATGCCAAACATATTCCCCTTCTAGTAACCTCAGTAACTCTCTCTTTCAATCAATTTTTTATTGTAAAATGTAAACAAACTGCCCCATTGAGTAGGCATCTGCTGTTCAGCAGATCCTTACAGATGCTTCTTTCTGTCTCTCTGTCATTCTGGGGGTGGCAGGAGGAATAGAAAATGAAAATGTGGATATGGGAAAGTAAATTAAGTATCAAGTTCATAGCCACGTGGAACTAAGGGGAAAAGCAGTAACTTATTGATGTGCTTTCTGTAGTGTCTGCACTGGAAATTACCTTATAACAGCATGTGTTTCCCACGTTTTATCTTTGAAAGGAAGTGAGAAGATGCCAAGAAGAACCGAGAAGCACCCAGTGCCGGATTCACATCAGGTACCCTTCATCAGGATGGCTGGTTTGTCCAGAAATAATGATACCCCGGGCTGCTGCAGTCCCTCCACACCTGGTCCCCCTTTTCACTGCCTAGCAGTAAACAGAAGCTGTGATTGCGGAAACTGTATACACCAGAGCTGCTAGCTTGAATGGCAGAGCTCCAGCTCATTCAGATCCAGCCCCAAAGTCCCTTACTTCCTTCTAACGTGACTACATACCAAGCAAGACAAATGCTCTTGAGTCCCCAGCAAGTTAGGTCACTCCTCCACCAGAAAGGAGCGAAGGTGAGTCTACAAAGGATGTGTGGGAAAATAATAACAAAAAGAAAACAGCTAAGAGCTAACAGATGCTCACCCTATTTAAAAGAACTTGAAGCAAGACCGAGTAGAATGTAGAACTGAAGGCAAGAAAACGTCCCTTGTCACCTTTTGTCACATACCCCATGACGTAGCCTGGGTCATTAGCAAACATGTTTGGGGAGCAGTCTGGTAAGTGATCCACTCCTCTTGGGGGAGATGCTCTGTGGCTCAATGGGAATTGTCTGGTTTGAAGTCTAGAGAGAAGAAAGGATCCTCCACCAGACAAATATCACCTAGTAGTCCCAGCCATCACCACATGGAGCGGAAGAATCACCCAGCTGATCCCTGTCCAGATGCAGGGTTCACAACCTTAGGCGCTATAACAAAATTGTTGGGGTAAGCCACTAAATTTGGAGGTATTTTGTTGCGCATCAGTAGACGACTGGAATGCTGGTCCTCGGAATCCTCACCTGTAAAATAAAAAGATTGAATTCCACCGGACTCCGTGGCCTCCGAGATTCTTTACGATCTTCAGACAATCCCTTGAAATGTACATTTCGCCTATTTTGTCTGAGTGGTAAAGAAATGTGTGCTGATAGAATATCGTGTTATTCCTTCTAGCACTGAGATTGCAGCAGGAAATAAAATTTTAAAGCATTGCTTTAGCCTTGAGGGTTCGCTGTGGGATTGGAATGTTTGACCACATGAGAGTCTCAGAGCACACCGTGGAAAGGGGGGGGGTCTGCTCTGGCAGTGCACAGGGCCCCCAGTAACCCCAGCAAAGCCAGGAGGCCAAAAGGGTCTCTAGCTCATTAAGAAACTGGTATGAGACAAGGAAGAGCCATTTCATCAATGATGAGATAAGAAAATGTGCAAACTAGACAAAATTCCATAAATAGGATAGAAATGTATTTCTTCTATGTACCAATTTTCCTTAATAACATCTTTGAGGACTGTCATTTACAAATTCATCTCAGCCATCCTTAAACCTATTTACATTTTCACCATCTTAGGATAACAAGACCCATATCAACTTTATATTTATTGGGCCTAAATTTACCTCCTTTAAGCTGGTTTTAGTAATTTACCACCTCCTTCCCTGTGTGTGACCAGGCTTAGCAAATCCAAAACTCTAAGTTGTGAAAGCAAACATGCTGAAAACTAACCACGTCGAATTCTTTGTAAAGTGAACCTAGGTACAAATATAAAAATGCATAGAGACAGGATATAGAGTTTTCCCATCAAACAGGTTCCCAGGAAGATCTGTCAGGAAAATGCTCTACAAAAATGAAAGACGTAAACATTATTACCTAAGGGGGCATCTGGTTATTGTTTTGGAGTGCAGAGTGGAAAGAGCTTAGAGACCAGTAGAAAGGTGGCCACACCATTTACTACCTATCTACATATCCTTGACGACTCTCCTAACCACCTAATTGCACATGAAGAGGAAAGACACCCTAGTGGTTAAGACCGTGGCCCAGGGACCCAGTCTGTTTGAGCTACACCTGACTCTACCATGTAGAGCCATGTGACTCTGGGAAAGCAGCTTCACTTCTCTGTGCCTCAGTCCCTTTGCCTGTAAAATATGGAAATCATAATACCTACCGCCTTGTGTTTTCATGAGGTCTAAATATTTAAGCTCTCAGAACATGTCTGAGACTTAGTAAGTAGCCTGCAAATTTAGCTGTGTTGATTACCATAAGGTGCTAAATGAATATGCACTGTCTGCCTTCCTTTCTTCTGCAGCTTTTGTAATAAAAATGATGTTCTGCTGCTTTCTGGTTCCAAGGAGGCAGATACTTGGACAGTGTGAATAAAAATTGCCATGCTACATACAAGCCAGCAGATAAAGATAATAATAAATGACTGGAAAATAGAAAATACTTTGGACAGAAGGAAGAGCTTCCAGACTGCGAAGCTCACTAATCCAACTGACGGCGGGCTCTGATGCCGTCTTCCCTGTGAGTCTTTAAGAAGAGAATGGATAATTTTTTTTTAAGTTTATTCATTTTGAGACCGAGAGAGAGAGTATGCACGAGTGGGACAGGGGCAGAGAGAGAAGGAGAGAGAGAATCCCAAGCAGGCTCCCCGCTATCGGCACAGAGCCCGACGCAGGGCTTGAGTCTACGAATCTCGGGCTCACAATCTGAGCTGAAATCAAGAGTTGGATGCTGAACTGACTGAGCCACCCAGGTGCTCCAAGAATGGAAAAGTGTATGTCCAGATCACTGGTCAAGAAGTTCACCGGGGAAACACATTTTTACCATGAAACAACAAAAAAGCTCACCTGAAAAGCACATAGTAGTTGCTTCATAAGTATTTGGAGAAAAAAATGATGTTGAACGGCCCCTGGAAAAGGTGTTTCATGGCTACCCCTTCAATTCATGAATTCTTAATATGTCCTAAAAATGGAAGGGAGTCGCATAGTTCATCTTGGGGAATATAAAGGTTTATTTCCTTTACGGTCTCCCTGTGTTCACTCTGTCCTTGATCCATTTCTGGGGGGCATGTACTGGGCATGTACTGGGCAATCAGAGGCAGATCCCCCTGAAACACTGGGAGAATCCAGGCATGAATGCCCAGGGCCGTGTCCAGGGTTCCAGGGCCCAGGACTGGTTACTGAGGCCCACGGGCTGCAGGACCTGCTTTCCTCACAGCCTTTGTCTCCTCAGCCCACTCTGGAGTTCACCTGGTGAAGGTGCCTCAGTTTCCCATGTCAGTACTAGAGGGTGTGCTCTGGCTGCCTCGTGTGGGGACCTTACCTTTGTTTGGACTGAATCTCTGTGTCCTCACCCGGAATTCCTATATTGAAATCCTAATTCCTGGTGTGGCTGTATTTGGAGATCCAATGGAATCAGTGTCCTTATAAGAAGGAACCCCAGACAGCTTGCTCCCTCGTGCTCTCTCCATGGGCAGACACCAAGGAAATACCATGTAAAGATGTAGCGAGAAGGCAGCCATCTCCAAGCTGGGGAGAGAGTGCTCACCAGAAATTCAATTTGAGGGGCGCCTGGGTAGCTCAGTTGGTTAAGCGTCTGACTTCGGCTCAGGTCATGATCTCACTGTTGGTGAGTTCAAGCTCTGCATCGGGCTCTGTGCTGACAGCTCAGAGCCTGGGGCCTGCTTTAGATACTGTGTATCCCTCTCTCTGCCCCTCCCCTACTCTCTCTCTCTCTCTCTCTCTCTCTCTCTCTCTCAAAAGTAAATAAACATTTAAAAAAATTTTTTTAAGAAATTCAATTTGCCAGCGCCTTGATCTTGGACTTTATAGCCTCCAGAACTGAGAGAAAATAAACCTCTGTTGTTGTCTTTAACATTTTTCTTAAACAACTTCTGTTAAGCTACCATCTGTGGTGTTTTGTTATAGCAGCCCAAATCAACTGATACATCCTATATTCTACGTCTCTCAGAGGCTCCCCCATAGGACTGGGCCTCAGTCACCTGCTGAGATAATCTACCATTCACATTCCCTCTATTGGTTTTCTTTTACCCACTTGAAGTCACTTTAAATTTTTTTTAATTATTTTTTTATATTAGAGAAAGAGCTCATGAACGGGGGAGAGAAAGAATCTTAAACAGGCTCCGTGCTAAGAAAGAATCTTAAACAGCCCAACATAGGGATCGATCCCATGACCCTGGGATCATGACCTGAACAGAAATAAAGAGTGGCATGCTTACCCCACTGAACCACCCAGGCGCTCCGTGGAGTCACTTTTGAAATAACCTATACTCAAATCCAGTCCTCAGGCTTAGCTTCTGGAAGAATACAACTACCAAATGTATAATCAGGCTCAGCGGGCATCAGAGGAAGTCTTGAATGTGATAGGATATCGCTAAAGGCATCGTGTGTAAGGGCAAATGTTCTTGTCGAAAGAAGGGGGAGGTCCCACAGGTGCACCTCCTGTTCTGTACCATAAACTAAGGCCATACCTCCTTCTTGACATCTCTTGTCCTCTGGGTAAGAAAGCATCATATAGAAACACCTTCTTCCCACGTGGAAGCAGCCTGTCCAAGACCAGCATGCAGAGTAATTGTCACAATTCGTTATGTGCCAGGGAAGTGCTCTTCAGAATCTTTGAAGCTCAGGCTTTCTAGAATTCTACCTCCATCCAGAGAGGACATCATGACGTCCTGCAGGGAATCACTAACGGGCTTACTGGTTACTGATTGCTGAAGGTGTTACGTCCAATGGCAAATGATGGCTGGAGTCCAGCGTGGGAGCACATATCAGTTAGCCCCTAAGGAAGGTGGACTCACCTGCCTTGAATTTGGCATCTTGTCCTGTGCCCTGCTGTTGGCCTTGGATTTACCGTGTTGACCACTCAAACATAACTTTGTAATAAAGTCAGTGGGGTTTACATTCCTTAACAGCATGTGTCATGCACCAGCTGTTTGGTAGAGAAATGTGACATTCTGTTACAAGTACCTTCGCCAAGAAAATGGGTGATTTTGGTCTGCAGCACATGAGAAGCCTGGGCCAATTTCCCTGCCAAGCATATTTTTCCAGAACATTAATCTGCTATAAATCACTTAAGTCAGTCTCCAGAACCATTCTGATCCCCATAATTTTCATTTACATAATTCATCAATTAAAAATATTGGAGGAGAAATAAATGTGTTGCTGCAGAACATATTCTCTTGACCCTCCATCCATAAAATTATATCCTATAAACTTTAGGCTCTGGATTGGGCTCTGAATGAGTTTGCTAGTCCCCTAGATCGACTGCAAGGAAAAATTCTCATTTTTTAAAAGTCCCTTTTCTATACATATTTTGTCATCTGTTAGACCCAGGTTTGCATTCTCTCTAAACATTGATTTTCACACCTCTGTATTGGTAATAATAGTAATTCCTATCATAACAAGCTATTACAAGAATGAATAAGAAGATACATATAAAGCATCTAACAAAAGTTTGTTCTATAATTGGGACTTGCAGTACATATTTGACATTCTTTGTCCATTTGGCATCCAAATCCTATCCCTGTATCTAATTCCCTGCCTCTTGCATCTTGGTGGGAAATAGACACTGAAAACTCCAGATACCAATTTTTCACATTGGCTGGTCCATGTTGATTGTTGACCCAGCTCTGACCTTGCTTTTCTGCTTGTGAAAGTGCTCATGCTTTTCTGCTCTTGAAAACTGCCTGATTCAGGTGTTAACGTCTGCAGGGAGAAGTCTGTCCTCACTTGTTTCTCCTGGTTCCGGGATATCTCGAGCCCTAGTGGGTCAAGGCGTGAGGACTGGATTTAGGGCAGTGGAAATGAAAGGGAAAAAAAAAAGGTTCAAACCTTCAAGAGACTTCTGAAAACATTATTAGCATGGATTTAAGATATGCCTCTTCTCGTTAAGGCAGTGTCACATCTCTAGATCATGTTTGGCCAAGTCTTTCCATTTTTGTGTATAAAGTAAGTATAAAGTAAGTATAAAATTGATGAAAACCATAGAAGAGAGAAAGCGCAGGGGTTACATGAGGCAACCGACTACATCAAATTTGTAAATTGAAAAACTAATTATTTCTTCAAGTGATTATTTTCTGAGCTCACTCGAAACCATCATCTATGGAGCACCCAATCAGTTCCAAATAACAGGGTTTGAGATTTTACTGGATTCAAGACATCGTGTTTATCATTTATCATTTATGGTGTGTTTGTTTTTCGGAGGAATAAATCAGCCTGGAATCAAATGTTTACATTCATTTTTCAGCTATGTCCTGGCTTAACTATCACTGATGTCTATACCGAAACAGGGAACTGCACAGTTAAAAAAAAAAAAATCTTGTCTGTCTATGCATAGAGTGTTCTTTCTTTTCAGGGTACTAGCATTCACCAGGGTACTGGTCTTGAGATCCAAAAACAGAATCTACCCAGATCCTATCAGGAAAATCTGCTTTATAATTCCCTGAAGCCATACATAACAGATGCTCCATTATATATAACCTGGATTCTTGAAATAAAACATGACTGAATTCAAAGAACATTTAGGTAAACCTGGGTGACCTGATTACACTGTTTTAACGCTCTAACTAAGGTCGAGGGCTGCCCATGATTTCATCATAAATTAGGCAAGTATTTGAGGGAAATTCTTAAAAAAGAACGGCATGTCCTCACGTACGGATCAGCAAGTGAGCAATGTTCCTGCTGTGCTTTAGAAAGAGGTGCCAGCTCGATGAGATGCTGTCGACATGACAGAAAGCCACCTGCTGCCAATTTCTACTTCCCAGTATGAAAACCAGTCTTCTCGTGGATTATCGCTGCTGGTAGGAGACAGAAAATTGCCCCTGCCCTTGCTGACTGTGGTTAACTGGTCGGGGAGCTTCGTATCCTGGGTCTTGGAAAATTCAGAGGGGTACAAAGACACAAAATGACAGGAAGAGGTCGGGACACCCTGTGACAATGGAGAACACAGCCATGTATTCTACAGTAAGTCAGGGAGGGGACACCAGGCTGGAGCACTCATTACTGTTGAAATGCCCTTTTAAAAAAGCACATTTCCGTCCAAAGAATAGCACTCTGACTTTAAAAGCACCAAGTGTTAATTTTCTAGAAGCCGCAGCTCTTATTTTTTATTTATTTTATTTTTTGCTTGCATGTAAAAAAAAAAAAAGATGTGTCACTATAACACTGGGGAATACTTTTACAGAAAAATAATCTATAATTATTTTTATTTTTTAATATATCCTAATTTGGGGCCACGTGGAAGGATATTGATATAGGTATTATAAGTGAGAAGATATAATTTATAATTCTTGCTTTAATAATACAGTTCAGATATTTGCTTGGATTTTCTTTCTTAATTAACATTAGTAATAAATGTGTAATAGCTTGTGTATTTGAGATACATGAAATCTAAATTTATGGAAGTGTAATGATCATTTTTGTGTGTGTGAGAGAGAGAGAGAGAGAGAGAGCAAGCACATGTGAGATCAAGGGAGAGGGGCAGAGGGAGGGAGAAGAAGGGAGAGAAAGAGAGAATCTTAAGCAGGGTCCATGCTCAGCGTGGAGCCCAATGTGGAGCTCAATACCATGACCTTGGGATCACAACCTCAGCTGAAATCAAGAGTCGGAGGCTTAACCAACTGAGCCACCCAGGCGCCCCTACGATCATTTCTAATTGTGGATACTAAAAACGAAAATATGATAAATGTTCCCAATTTGTCATCACCATGGATAAGGGTTAACACATTTCTTTTTCTTCTGTGCAATTATTTCTCAAGATGAAATTCTGGGACTGCAATTATTGACAGAAAGGCATGCACCTGTGTGTTGTGTTCCTAAATACCTTCTTGTGGATGGTACACAGCGTAAGCTCAATGGTGCTATTCACAGAGCTTCTCTCCTCCCCAGAATTGCACATTGTGGCACCACTGCGGGGGTGCAGAGTTTCAACTGTACAACCTTCTGTAGAAGCCCTGGATGCATCTAGAAATACCAACCTATTACTAGCCACTTCCTCAAGGATTAGACCAAAGAATCTGAAGGAAAAAAAAAAAGAATCTTACTCTCTTGCACAACTTGTGCTTTAGCAGTTAATTAAGTTATAAGGACAGAAGAATCAACAATGAAAGTAAAATTGCCACATTCCTTATAGGACTCATGACTAGCTGATAGTATGGTATTGAGATCAATGTGTGTGTGTGTGTGTGTGTGTGTGTGTGTGTTTAGAGAAAGTTAAAAATTTGTGAATTGAGTTTGGATTTTCAAAGAATAAATGAATAAACATGGCAAGAAAAATTCAAAGAAGGAAATATATACATCTGAAGAAAGAAATTTAGACAAATGTACAAAAACAGTGGAAATGATAAATATCATGACTACATCTTTGAAAACTCTAATAAAAGAACGAATTGTTGGTAAATCTAACAATGGAAATATAGTGAAAATAATAAATGGACCATTTAAAAACGAGAAAGGGTTGGGGCGCCTGGGTGGCGCAGTCGGTTAAGCGTCCGACTTCAGCCAGGTCACGATCTCGCGGTCCGTGAGTTCGAGCCCCGCGTCGGGCTCTGGGCTGATGGCTCAGAGCCTGGAGCCTGTTTCCGATTCTGTGTCTCCCTCTCTCTCTGCCCCTCCCCCGTTCATGCTCTGTGTCTCTCTGTCCCAAAAATAAATAAACGTTGAAAAAAAAATTAAAAAAAAATAAAATAAAATAAAAACGAGAAAGGGTAAACAACCAATATCAAAGATGTTAACTTCATATGAATATTACATTAATATTTATTAAATTTGAAAAAGGCAATAAATCATGTCTTATTAAAAAAACCAGAAACGTTGTAATGTATAAACTTGTCAAATCACTAAGTTGTATACCTGAAACCAATGTGTGTCAACTATACTAAAAAACGACCATAAATACCAATATGCATTAATGAAATAAAAAACATAAACAGACGTATGACCAAAAAAAATTCACAAAGATGTTATAGTTTACTAGTCTAGGAAATCAGAATCCCATTCTTAAATTGTTTCAGACATTCAATGAGGAAATAATCTTTTGTTGCATAAAAAAATAATAGCAAAGATATGATCAGATGGTAACATTCTTTTTATAAGGCTAAGTTCACTGTGATTTTCCAACAAAGACACTGGGAAGATTTGGGTAGGAAGGTGACAGCCATGTATGAGCCAAGGGTGAGGTCTGGAACAGATTCTTTCCTCACTGCCCTCAAAGAGAACCCTGCTGACACTTTGGTCTAGGACTTGGGCTTCTAGCCTCCAGAAATGTGAAAAGATAGATTTCCCTTGTTTAAGTCATTCAGTCTGTGGTACTTTGTTAAAGTAGCCCTAGCAAACAAATACAAGGTCTTTCTCTTCTCTTTTCTTTTCTTCTTTCTTTCTTTCTTTCTCCCTTTGTCACTTAAAATAATTTCATTGGAGGACATTAAGAAAAATTTTTTTTAAATGTGTTACTTCTGTACATGGGTTTTCACAACACTACTTATCAATAACTTGATTGATCTGTGTGGGGTGTGATTTGAGTCCCTTGGAGCTGTATTGGTAATGCTATAATTAGCATTCGGAACCAGCAACTCAGACTGAGGGGGTAGGGAGCCACCAGACTAGCTATAAGGCAATTCTCAGAGTGTCTCTGAGTTTAGTGCATCAGATAATAAAGCCGGGGAAAGTGAGTGAGAGTCTTTGTGCCAATAACAGTGTTGGCAAGAATAGAAGAGGAAAAGTCATTACTCGTGCATACCAGCTCCATTTGAACAAAACTGCGTTGCTCAGCGATGTTGAGTTTTTATGGCTATTCTTTTATAGCTATAAAAATACCTTTACTTTTGATACTCCTGAAGGAAAAATAATGTGGTTATTGCCAAGCTGCAACTCTAAAGCACAAAGCATCTTTATTCCCATTGAATCAATTGCCTTATAATTCAAGTCCTGGCAACACAAACATTTTATAAACTACTGTAATGGAAATTAAAATTTGGTTATGCATAGAGGGAGAATCCTACAAGGATCAAGTAGGCTGTTCATATCCTGCAGCATTTCTAAACCCACTGGAGGACTGGGTAGGCAACTTTCATACTAAATGCCTTGATGTAAACTTCACTTCTACAAAGAAAAGTGCTCTCTTCCATCATCCCCCTAAATCTGCATATTTCCAGAGAAAACAGGGAACACCAGTGTGAGCAGGTGACAAGTGGCCATTGACCCACTCCTCTTTGAGTAGAAGGTGGCTGAAACTGCAGAGCCCTGGGGATAGGTGCTCCATCCCAAGGGGCATGGCTTCTTCCCTTGGAGAGCTGACTGTGCAGAAAATCTACTACCTGCTAAGAAGGGGAACACATTGTGGATGGCTATGCAAATTCTGCAGGTTTTTAAAATGTTGGCTCAACATTCTTTAAAGCACCCTGTTCATCAAGGCCGTCATGTCTATGAGTAGGATGCAATGCCAGTAGTGAAATAAAAGAGTTACTCTGGAAGTCAGGAGAAAGGAATCCTGGCTCCAGCCATCAGTGCTGTGTGGCCTGGGGCACTGCTGGACCACAGCATCCACAAAATTCACCTGCTGTGTCCAGGGCAAACAAAGCTTCCAGCAGAGGGTCTGGTCTATCCCAGATCTTCGGGCAGTGTTATGTGATTGCAAATTCACCTGAGAAAGTCTATTATCGCCATACGATTTACCCATCAGAGAATGCAGAAAAAGCAGTGGACAGAACGTAGTACCCATGTCAAATAAAAAGCTTATATGAGAATAGAGAGACTCTCTCATAGTCAGGTTTCTATTTTCAACCCAAAGTGCTATTCAACTCAACATGGATCTGGGACAGCATTACCTTAATACCTTAAGTTCGGTAAGAAAAAGGACAGCAACAATCACCATAATTTTACAATTTTTAAAATTTGTTTTTAATTGTGGCAAACGATACATAACATGAAGTTTACTATTTAAACACTCTGTCCAGTGGCATCGAGTTCATTCGCGTTGCACAACCATCACCAGTGTCCATCTCCAGAACTTTTTTCATCTTGCAAAATTGAAACTCTGTATCTATTAAACAATAATAATAACCATTAAATAATAAATTCCCATTGGGAAAGAAAGCAAAGGTATTATTACTGCTAGACAGAATGATTATACACATGAAAAATATGCAATATGCTAGAATTTAAATAAGCATTTATTGAAATGATCAGACACAAAGGAAATGCTCAGAAATGGATAGCATTAGAATATATGTATAAAATTCACCTAGGAAATATGACAAAGTAGGTTACTTTTCACAAAATCAAAAACCATAAGATACTTACCAGGAAATGTGAGGAAAGGTGGCATGTGAATTTTAAATACAACAGAGCCTTCTTTGTTAATCATTCCCCAAAGTGAAAACTCTTGTTGTTTTTCAATAGGCAGATTATCTTAATTCATACATTTAAAATAATTCCAATCAAAATCCCAACCAAACTTATTTTAAACTGGTGAGACAGGATGTTCAAAAGCCAATTCAAAGTAAGATCATTGTGGGGGCACCTGGGTGGCTCAGTCAATTGAGCATCTGACTCTTGATTTTGGCTCAGGTCATAATCTCACGGTCACGGGATCAAGCCCCCGTGGGGCTCTGTGCTGACAGTGTGGAGCCTGCTTGGGATTTTCTCTCTCTCCCTCTTTCTCTGCCCCTTCCCGGCACATGTACTCATACTCTCTTTCTCAAAATACATAAATAAACTTAAAAGAAGCCACAAAGTAAGATTATGGTGGAAAGAGGGCACCGAGGACCCTAGCCTGCTAAATATTAAAATATATTACAAACCAAAGTCATTTAAGCAGTGTGGCACTGGCACCAAAATGAAGGTATAAGTCCTCAGGAAGGGGTCAATATCTGATATACTGCATGAGTGCTTAACACGTTCAAAGCAAGAAAATAAGAAAGAATCAATAATAATGAAATAGCAAATTGAAGGGAAAAAAGAGTAAGTTTTTAGGCTTATATATGACACTATACTCCAAAACACATTTAAGTTACCTTTAAGTTGACACTAAAGTGCAGAATAGATTTTAAATTTTAATGTTTTTTCTAAAAAAAATGAATATTTATTTTTGAGAGAGAGAGACAGAGCACAAGCAGGGGGAGGGGCAGAGAGAGAGGGAGACACAGAATTCGAAGCAGGCTCTGAGCTGTCAGCACAGAGCCGGGCGCAGGGCTGGAACTCACAAACCGTGAGATCGTAACCTGAGCCGAAGACAGACGCCTAAAAGACAGAACCACCCTGGCACCCCTAAATTTTTGTTTTAAAGATATACTCATAGTTCAATAAAATATTAACCAGGTCATTGGGGAAATGATCAAGACCTTTTCAACTTAAGAAGGGAAAAAAATCACTAAATAATACATAAAATATTTCAAATACATAAAATATTCAAAAATACATTAATCTGTTAATAAAAAATAAAAAATTTAAAAGTACACAATATCAAAAAATTCTCACTAAATTTGATGAAACATACAAGAAATTAATATTTGCAACATGGTAAAAGCTCATTCAATTTTATTAAGTAAGCAGGAAGACCATATAGATATATGCACCAGAGACAACAGGTAATATTTATTGAGTGTTTGAGCCAAGCAGTTACTTACAGTAGCTCATATCCTCGCCACAACTCCATGAGACCAGAGATTTTTTTTTTTAATTTTTTTTTTCAACGTTTTTTTTATTTATTTTTGGGACAGAGAGAGACAGAGCATGAACGGGGGAGGGGCAGAGAGAGAGGGAGACACAGGATCGGAAACAGGCTCCAGGCTCCAAGCCATCAGCCCAGAGCCTGACGCGGGGTTCAAACTCACGGACCGCGAGATCGTGACCTGGCTGAAGTCGGACGCTTAACCGACTGCGCCACCCAGGCGCCCCGAGACCAGAGATTTTAATAGCTCCATTTTCTAGATATTACCCCACTTGGTCCCATAGACATAGAAAGCAGAGGCTGGAAATTTTGTTCTAACGACTACTCTTGTTTTTCCTTTTAGATATTCCAAAAAATTAAATTACACAGCATAAAGGGTCAAAAGTGTTCTGCAATTCATTGGCTTAATATTCATCGAGCCTCTACTATATATCATGCCCTGTGCTGCGCACTAGGGATTGGAGACAGATCAAGATAGTTTTCAGACATCCAGTGGAGGAAACAGGCATGTAAAATAACCATGAACAATATGATGTGCAAATTAAATGCAATTAAATGCAAATTAAAACATTAGAGGTACCGTTTTGATGACCAAGCCAAAATTTGAAATATTAGTAAAAGCTTTAAAGAGTTGATACAAGTCTTTTAAGAGGCAAAATACAAGAACATGTTAAGAATTTCAGAATGTGGGGCGCCTGGGTGGCTCAGTCGGTTAAGCATCCAACTTTGGCTCAGGTCATGATTTCACGGTTTGTGGGTTTGTGCCCCACATTAGGCTCTATGCTGACAGCTCAGGGCCTGGAGCCCGCTTCAGATTCTGTGTCTCCCTCTCTCTGACCTTCCTCCACTCACTCTCTGTCTCTCTCTCAAAAATAAATATTAAAAAAAAAAAAGAGTTTCAGAATGTTTATTCCCTTTGATTCAGTAATCTCTTTTATTCTTGGAAATTCATCCTAAAGAAATAATTCGTTAGAAGGAAACAAAACTATCACTCATTAATTAACATTTTAAATGTTTATTTGTGCCTATTGCCTATCAGATGCTGTTAGGATCAGGGGAGAAGACAAACAAAACACTCATTCCAAAAAACCCTTCACGCCAGCCCTCTTTGCGACAGTGAAAACTGGAAACCACCGTAATGTTCAATTATGGAGAGTTATTTTATGTATTATGGTACATTGACTTGCATAAATATAGCCAATATTAAAATTATATGTCAAAATTACATAGGAAAAAGGGCATTTTCATGATACATTGCTAACTTGAAAATATTAAATTTTGCATAAAGTTCTGTTGCAGCATTTGCTCATAAAGGCAAAAAGCTAGACACGTATATACTAATAAGACAGACAAGTTGTATTACGGTCTGGGGATTATGGATGACTTTTATTTTACAAAATTAATATTACTGCTATATAGCTTTTTTGACCAAAAAAAAAAAAAAAGGCAGAGAAAAGAGAAAGAATTCATATAACCAAAGAGTGATCCTGGAAGAGATTAATAATTGATTACAAAGGGGTTTGCAAACACAAAGTTCTGTGTAACAGCTCACAGAATAACAAGCCAGAACTTGCAAGCTTTGAAGGGAGTAGCTTCCCTGCCTTACACAGACAGACAGTACAGAGAAGTCAGAAGATGGGATAAAAGATTGCACTAAAATCTCATCCCATATAACACTGTAATTACTCTGAAATTATTGGCTCCAAAGTCCCACTAACAATACAGCACTTGCTAAGTGTTGTCAAATATAATTTTATTCACGATGCCCAGGGTCAAGTATTCAGCATACAAAATATATTTTCACAGACTTACAAAAATGATAAAACACTTCAGTGATTTGTGGTCCCTTTGAGCCTGACTCTTAGCCCAATTAGGTGCTCTTAAATCAACTGACATGCCACCTAGAAAGCCAGAACCCTGGTCCCTCTGACTTTTTTCTTGAACCCTCTGCTGCCTTCTGGTTTCTGACACCTTGGTATTCTGGAGTCTGACCTTCTGTCAACAAGAAAGAAGCAGTGGGAAAAAAAAAAATAAGAAAAACGTTCTCCTTGCAAGGTCTAACATGGATTTCTCTGCCCAAAATGAATACTCCATGTAAGGGGGCAGGGATGGGCAAGGAGAGAGTTCCTCAGAGACAAGCTTTTTGCTCAGCCAAGCTAGTGAGGACTCAGTTTACCAAAGAAAAACAGAATGTCTCAGTGAGGCAGGCGATACGGTTTCTATGATTTGGGGTGTTTCATAGCAGCTTCACTAGATGTCAAAGTCAGCTGTGGGCTGGGTGCAGTTCTCATGACATACAGCACTTGGCTCCTGTGAACAGGACAACAGATGAGTCTGAACAGGGGCCGTGGCCCTTATGACAGCACAAGGCAAAATTAACTCATCACAGACAGTGTAAGATGCTATAGTCTGGGTTCAATTTCTCCTGCACATTGTTTTTGCAGCTGGAGTGATGCTTGGTTCTGTAATTCACAATTACTGTTGACCCTTGAATGATGCAGTGGATAGGAGCATGGACCCTCTGTGCAGCTGAAAATCTAACTTTTGAGTCCCCTAAAACTTAACTGCTAATAGCCTATTGTTTGGCTGGAATCCTTATCAATAACATAAATAGTTGATGAACACGTATTTTGTGTGTGGTGTGCCTTATATACTGTATTCTTGCAATAAAGTAAGCTAGAGGAAAGGAAAATGTTATTAAGAAAATCATAAGGAGGGGCACCGGGGTGTGTCCATTGTTTAAGCATCCAATTCTTGATTTCAGCACAAGTCATGCTCTCACAGTTCATGAGTTCAAGTCCTGCATCAGACTCTGCACTGATATGTGGAGACTGTTCAGGATTCTCTCTCTCTCTCTCTCTCTCTCTCTGTCTCTCTGCCCCTCCCATGCTGTTTCTCTCTCTCTCTCTCTCTCTCTCAAAACTAAGCGGACAAATAAAAAACTTTGAAAATTAAAATAAATTAATCAAAAAGAAAATCATAAGGAAGAAAACATACATTTACAGAACTGTACTGTAAAAAAAAAATGCATTTAAGTGGACCCTTCACAGTTCAAACCCGTGTTGTTCAAGGTCAACTATATAGCTACACTCCCCAAATGTATCTACATTGATCCATCTATTCTTATATCAGTTCAGAACTGCTTTGACTGCTTTCCTCTTTGATCAAGATTGCACTTGCCATAGACATCTCACTCTTGCCTCGGATGTGAATGGGTGGATCCCTTATAGACCATAAATGACACTGCTCGGCTTCAACACTGCTCTGTCCACTGCCTCTGGCCTCATACTTCCCCCACTGGAATGATGATTGATATTGCTCCTTTGGCATTATTCCTTGGTTCTTTTGAGCTAAAACTGGCTATTGCCTTCCATAATGCACTTGCCTTTCCTGATAGAATCCACATGGCCAGTATGCTGGTGAAGTTGGCCATCAAGGAGACATTCATGAAATTTTATTGTAGATATGCCAGTGTAATCTAGACCCTATTTCCAATTAACCTCCATATCAGAAAAGACGTGAGAAGATGATCAATGCCCAGGTAGCTAACCAACAGCTACATGATTTCCCCAGGATCCCACCACAAATCACGTGTCACAGGCAGCATTAGAAGTCAGTGTCTAATCTGGTGCACCTATCTCATGCAAGGAAATTTTAGCCTGCTAGATATGTGAGCAAAGATATTTCAAACACAATTTCTAAGGTTTTCCTCTTCGGGTGCTTGGTTATTTCATTTAGTCCAAGATGATCCGGTAATATCAAAGCTTCCAAAATGTCTTGCTCAACTCAATAAGTGGGTGTCCCTTAGTTTTACATTTAAGGCAGAAATGAGATGCATACAAAGCAAGGGAGATTGGAAGAGGAAAGGAGGGCTCAAGATGGTGATGGTGGGGGATACAACATTTGCTGGTTTCCATGATATGAAAACTCCCACAATGGCCAATTTCAAGCTACTGCCACTGTGAGGTCAACCAGCTTGCCAAATTCCTGAAAATTCAACAGTTAGCCCTCTCAAGCCACTCTGAGCAGACTCGCACACAATGCCGGCTCTGCCTGTCCTTCCTGTTAGGAATTACCATCTGAGGATATGGTTTTGGTGATCACATACTTGCATTAATACTATTCTGTTGCTCTATTTGTTTTTGGTGGCCCATAAGTATTTTTCCCAGTGCCACTGATATGTAAAATGTAACTCAATTACTTCTTGGCTGAGGTACGGGTATAAGTTCTGCCATATGAAAGAGGAGAAATTCTTGTGGCTATGCCCTTTTAAGCATTTCTCCTCCAACTCTTTCTGGCATCTAGCCTGATGGAAGGGAACAGCTCATAAACAGAGACTGGGAAATATGTTAACATTTTAATCACAAATGTTTGTGAAAGCTTCTCTGTGTGTCAGGCTTGAACCCATAAAAGTTCCCAATATTCTTCCAGTCATGAAGTTGCATTACTTCAGGATACGGAAGAATCTCAAAACACCATGTCAACTAAAGTAAGAGGGAAGCCCCAGTGACCATAACAATAAGAGAAAAACCAATACATCATATATTTTACAGCCCTTTAGTTTATGGAGCTCTTGTGCACACACCTTCACAGTTCTGGGTATTGCATAAGAGGGCATTCATAAATGGGAGCACATCCAGAGGAGACCAATAACGATAAGAGGTGCTCACGCTTTTGGAATGTTTACAATGGCCATGCACTCTACTGATGGTATTACATGTTCAGCCCCATTTCATTCTTTGAGCTCCACTATGTTCTGCGTAGGTAAGGGAAATACAAATGGAATTATGATTGGTAATACGTCCTCTGTTGTGTATGTGGTAAATAATAAAGCCAATATTTAGAACCAGGGAGTCTAATTCCATCCACAAGATGTGCTCTTAAGTATCAGATAGTATTCAAACCATGTTTTGTCTGGAATATAGACTAACCAGTGACATATTAAACATTTTCAAGTTCTCAAAAGCTCCCCTTCCCATTACATTGCAGCTAGATTGCAGAATGACCTCTATGGGTATCCCAAAAGAAAGCTTTGGGACGACAGTGTCAAAAGACTGACTTGAAGACAATAATAAGTTCACCTCTCTCTTTGCAAGGGTCCGAAGTGGAAGGGGCCATCATGGGAAACCATGATTTTCTCATCATTGGAGGTTTCCAGACAAACGTTCCCCTGAATTATAGGTGTGGGACACTTGAATGGGGCTTAAGAAGTGTTGTTTGAATTGGATAACTTCTCTGTGCTATCCAATATTCATTGGATTTGCACATGTGGCCATTTGAATTAAAATCAAAGTTACAAATTCAGTTCCTCAGTCACGTTAGCCACTTTGCACATACTTAATAGCCACATGTGACTACTGGCTGCCATGTTGGATGGTACAGGCATACAGAACATTTCCAACATCGCTGAAAGTTCTGCTGAACAGTGTTATTCTCAAATGTCGAGTCTGCCTTTTAGAATTCTCTCTGCCTTTGAGAAAAGCACGGTAATTATTCTGAATTCACAGACGAGGAAATTAAGGACAAAAACTTTATTTTCTAGTCTGTGTTTACATTTCATGAGCCTCCGATACCCACACTTGCCTTGATCCTCACCACCAAAGTCCCATCTCTACCACTGCAGCCACTGGGGCTGTGGGGTGTGCACTCAGGCTCCCTCAATCATTTTGAACGCTTCCTCTTTGTGACCACAGGAGAACTTGGCAATGTGCTGTTTGGCGCATAAATAAGTATCAGTTATTTCTGCCTCCCCTTTAATTTGCTCACAGAGCATTTCCTGAGAAGATCTTTGAAAGCAATTGGGCCACAACACTCTGTGGGCAACGAGAAGAATTACAGTGGTTGGGAGGAAGATAAATAGTGATGTCAGCTTGATTACAGTGCTGGTTACTGCTCAGTAGAAACTTTGGAAAAAGAGCCTTTCTACAGGAAATCCATTTACAGACAGCCCAGCACAGCGCCGCCTATTGACTGACAAGGGTGTAGCAAAGGAAGCCCACTGGTATGGGGCTGGTGGGTTTCTGTGGAAGGTGCTGGCCTCACAGGACTTCCTCAGTTCAGCACAACTGAAACTTATTCATTTCAACAATCAAATAATGGATTTAAGAAGAAAGGTATTGAAGACCTATGTGCTATGCTTTCTGGCTATTCAATAAATCCATGCAGATCTGCTACAAACAGGCTGACTTTCTAATAATGACCTTTGTAGATAGTGTCTTAACAAGAAATAGGTCAGAAGTAAGCAGGTTTGGGTTGTATATGCTTTAATTTGGGATAACTTGCAAAAAGTTACACCTTCTTTGTGTCAAGAATGAAGCTGGATACATCTGCATACCTTATCCTACTTAATTTACATAGTGGCAATGCGGGATAGATACTGTCACCATTCCGATTTTATAAATGAGGAGGTAGCAATGGGATAGTTAATCCCAGGTCTTCAGATTCTGACTCCAAGGCTTTTCCCACTGATATAGTGATACCTCTCAGGGAAAAGGCAGCATAACATTTTAATCTGAATGGCCTATTCCTGGATTCCACGGACACATCGCTGTATCGCTTCAGTGTCTCACCAACTTCCCTCCTGTCTGTCTCCAAATATCATCTTCGGTACCAGTCTTACTCAAATGCTACCAAAATGTAAGTTGGTCAGTCTTCCTGGGTTCCTATACGACATTTCTCTCACCTAAAAGTGTGTTCGGTCTTCCCTCGTAACTCTTTATGAATCCCTTACTTGCAAGATCAGTTCGATAATCTTGTCACCCCAGAAGACACCTGGAGAATGCCCACAAATCACAAGTTGTGAAGGATTACTGAACAGACCCACATTTCCTCCGAGCGTATTTATAACGCCGGCACAATATCACTTACTGGTTCTCATGGCCCACGTCTTGTCATGCACACACCTTGCATATCTTTAATTGTGTATCTTTCTTGAGGAAGAAAGTTGTCTTCCACTACTAGTTCTTTCGTTTACAGTCTCTCCACATTTTTGACCGAGGGAACTTTCAGTGTTCAAGTTTAGGATGAGAGATCGAGTTGTGTAAACAGGTTGATTCTTTCAAAATGTGAACTCACAGGTTTTATCCCACCTTTTAAAAAAAATTTTTTTTTTAACGTTTATTCATTTTTGAGAGACAGAGAGAGACAGAGCATGAACGGGGGAGGGTCAGAGAGAGGGAGACACAGAATCCGAAGCAGGCTCCGGGCTCCAAGCTGTCAGCACAGAGCCCGACGCGGGGCCTCGAACTCACAGACCGCAAGATCATGACCTGAGCCAAAGTCAGACGCTCAACTGACTGAGCCTCCCAGGCACCCCTTTTCCTACTTTTTTTAAAGCCACCCATCTACTTCAGTGCCCTCATGCGGTTATAAATTAAAATTCATACTGCTTATACATTCAGTATCTCTTTCTTCAATAACCGTAATGACTCTTGACCATTAAGAGACATCAAGTCAACCACTTGGATGTATACATCATATCAACTACACTCTACTCTTGTCATCTGAACTATTATCAGAGGTGGAGAGTAACTGAGGGAGCACTAAAAATAAATCATCACCGTTATAAGCCATTATAATAGGTTATTCAATTTGATGAATGATGTTACTTTGACCTCACATCACATTTATCTTGCAAGGAACTGACGTACTTCACGGTACTTACTAAATGTCTAAAATTCACTCACATCCAGTATATGGGGACCGTGGCGTCTTCACAGAATGATACATCTGGGCTGGCCATAATCACCAGCAACATCTGAGGAATCCTGAAGGATGAGGAGGAATCCCTTTTAAGTGAGTGGATCTTAAGAAATTGAAGTTTATCCTTTGAAGTCATGAGTGGTTTTTAAAAAAATCCTTTTCTAAAATCACCGACATAAATATGTGTGTGTGTGTGTGTGTGTGTGTGTGTGTGTGTGTGTATACGCTCTCTCTCACACACACATATTTTGTTTCCCCTTAAGAATATAAGGTAGCATGTATGACACAATTTACCCTTGGGTTCATGACCAAGGGTAATTGTTGAACATCAGACAATGCCCATGCAGGCAAGGCATGTATAATCCTAAAGAGCACAGACTTTGGAGTATAAAAAACCTATATTGAAGTCTTTGCTTTATCATTTAGTGTGCTTTAGGGTGCGAGTAACATAAAACCGCAATTCATGTACCTCACACGGTAAAGAAATTAAAGAAATCAGGAGTGAGGGACAGTTAATTTGTCACTTGAGGAAGTCATCACAGATCCAGATTCTTTGTAATACAAATAATAATAATAATAATAATAACTTACTATTATTATAACTATGATTATCATTATCATTTTGGCCCTCCTTAGTGTTTTGCATTTGTCTTTAGGAGACAGCAGGACATTACACCATATGTCCCAGTCAGCCACAGTAGCATCCGGTAAAAGGAGACACTGTCTCTTCTTTGGGTCTCTTTGAAAGGAACAAATCTTTTCCCCGGCAGTGTCAGAGCCTCCCTCCTGTGCGTTCTGGCTTGGAATTGGGTCAGGTGCACACCCCTTAAGCAGTCACTGCAGGAGCCTGAGCCTCCCAGGCGATTATCAGGAGCTACTTGGGCCAGTGGGGATTCATCCCCTGGGACTGAGGCACCCCGCGCCGTGAAGAAGGACAAGCAAAACCTGAGGATTTACAAGAAGAAGGAAGAATGGGGGCGCCTGGGTGGCTCAGTCAGTTGAGCGGCCAACTTCGGCTCAGGTCATGATCTCGCGGTCCGTGAGTTCCACCCCCGCGTCGGGCTCTGTGCTGACAGCTCAGAGCCTGGATCCTGTTTCAGATTCTGTGTCTCCCTCTCTCTGACCCTCCCTGTTCATGCTCTGTCTCTCCCTGTCTCAAAAATAAATAAATAAATTAATTAATTAATTAAATAAAATAAAAAGAAGGAAGAATGGAGGGTGCAGAAGGAACCAGGGTCCACTAGCTTGGTTCTTGGGCGCATTACAAAACATCTTCAAGGCTTCGCTTCTAACTCTGAAAAACGGAACGAACACCCGCACCTCACAGAAGGGTAAGAATTCGAAAAGGTGACCTTTGGGGTGCTTGGGTGGCTCCATCAGTTAAGTGCCCAACCTTGGCTCAGGTCATGATCTCGCAGTTTATGAGTTCCAGCCCTGCGTCGGGCTTTTTGCTGACAGCCTGCTTTGGATACTGTATCTCCCTCTCTCTCTCTCTGCCCCTCATGTGCTCGTGCTCTGTCTCTCTCTCTCTCTCTCAAAACTAAACATTTTTAAAAATTTTTAAAGGAAAGGTGATCTTTTCCCAGGGCCTGGCACATTAGCAATGTTAGTGGTTTGTTTTGTCTCACTGCAGTCTGCACTACCCTTCCTTGCTAATGCCTTCTCCACTCACTCCTTTGTGAACTGTGCTGTTCCCAGTCACTGGTTTTGGGAACTCTCATTGAGTTTGCCTCTCATCACTGTCCCTAGTCTTTTCAGTTTAGGTTGGCTGTCACTCCCTTTCCTCCTCTGTCTTGTCTTTTTGTTGGTTTCTTTCTTTCTCTCTCTCCAACTTTATCTTCACTGTACTTTTCTCTCTGTAAGCATTACTCTGTGTGTGTGTGTGTGTGTGTGTGTGTGTGCAGGGGTGTGTGTTTAAGATATATTTATCGCTCATAGGGAGAGAAATTTCTTCTGCTTCATGAACACCCTCAAACCCTGGAAACACTCCACATTTATCTGAAGGTAACCAGAAAATTTTCTCTCTAGATCCCTGTGTAATTATGTTTCTACTCTTACATTTAAAATCAGAATTGGTTGATTAAGACGAGTGGTGATAAGCTGAAAGAACATTCAACAAACATCTCACGTTCCCATCACTGTGCTAAATACTAGGCTGAGGCAAAGGTGAAGCCCAGAAAAAGCCAAAGGAAAGAAAAGTCTGAGGAATGGTGCGTTCGTACGAAGTAATGATGATCAATAAGGTAGAAAATGCAGTGTGAAGACACATTGGGAGAAATCTGAGCTCCATGCCAAAAAGTTGGGACTTTATATTTTTGTCGCGAGGCAGGGGACAGAGCGGGACCATTAGATATTTTAATTAGATATAAAATATGAAGAAAACATAATTATAGAACTTCATTTGGCAGTAGTATAAAAGAATCATTGGAAGGAGTACAAAGCACTCCAGTCAAGCCAGCTAGACTATCAGGCAGGTTAGGCTAGGTTATGCTAAAGAGACGAGCAGCCCCCAAACTCTCCTGACTTAAAACAAAGAAACAAACAAAAAAAAGTGTATTTTTTATTCATATGACCTGTTTGTTGCCAGGAAACAGGGAGCTCTGTTCTTTATGTTCACACAGGGATCTAACTTGATAGAGTGATGGTGGTACCACCGTCTCAAACTTTGACAAAGCAAAAGAAAGCCCCAGAGGGTCTCACACCAGCCATTCCACGGTTTGGCGCTGAAATGAATCACGCAGCGGTGGGCTAGAGCCAGTTGTGGCCTTTCTTTCCCAACTTCACACTCAGCGATGTCAAGTTGGTAGCTTGAGATCATCCGAGGTGGGATTATTTGCACCGCAGAAAGTGGCAAGCCCTGCAAATCGTGGCTCCGTCCCTGCTCCAAAGAACCAGTTGTTACACATTTGCCAACACACCACTGGACTCACTTCACCTGTCATTCACAACTCTTTGGCCAACCCAAACCCGAAGGGATGGAGAAGTCCCATCCTACCATTGCCTTGTAGGCAGAGAGCCAGGAATATTTTGTAAGCAACATTAATGACAACCACAGGGTAATGCAAGGACCCACGTGTTCACTCATCTACACATTCATTCCACCGCTGTGTATGGAACAGTTCAGATTTTAGCCAATGGGAAGCAGAGGAGTTTTCAGCACAAGTGGTATGGCAGTTGTCAGTGTGTTGCCTCTCAGCTCCTAATCTGCCCTTCGTGTCCTTGCTTGGGTACTAGAGACGGATCTTGTAAACATCTCTCCTTTTCTGGTAGAGGTTGCAGACAGATACTGCAGAAGGAAAGGGCTTTTGGTACCGGTGAGATTTTTTTTTTTAAGTTTTTATCCCAAGCAGGAATGGGGCTCGATCCTATGAACTGACTCAAGCTGAAATAAAGAGTCAAGATGCTTAACTGACTGAGGCATCCAAGTGCCTTATGGTGCGATTTCTCTATTGATTCTGCAGTACTCATCTGGCATGAGAGCTACCAGTGGAATTCATGCCCAGAAAGTTTCAGAGGGACCCTCAAGGGTAGCTTTTTACCAGGTTCCAAGGATGCTTCAGGCAACTTCCCAACATCTACAGCAGTATCATCTGCAGGTGGCTTCTTGGCGGCTTTCCAGTGAGTCCTACTGATGCCACAGCCAATTCCCCGGTGAGTTCAGCAGAATTCACCATGAACAGCCTTTTCAGCATACCAGTAGATGGTTTCCTACCCACCAGCTTTAGTCTGGCAGTACCCCAGGAGACTTCTAGCTTGCCAGCCCCAACCCACAGTTCTCTGGCTGTCAACCTCAACCCCCTAGCTGTGAATTAACTCTGGCCAAGGCAACCCAGTGAACTTCTTGCCATCTAGTGGGCTGCAACCACATCCCCACATCCTCCCCACTGAAGTTGGATTCCTGACCTTGGGTAGGAGGGCTCTTTCCCAAGTTTGGGTACTCCCCCTTAGCCTTAGGGTATTCTTTAGTATTTATCCTCTCTTAGTAATGAATTAGCAAAAGATGGTTAACAATTATTTGTTTTAAATCTTCCCTATTCAGCGCCTGGGTAGCTCAGTCAGTTAAGCGTCCGACTTCAGCTCAGGTCATGATCTCACGGTCTGTGAGTTCGAGCCCCGTGTCAGGCTCTGTGTTGACAGCTCAGAGCCTGGAGCCTGCTTCAGATTCCGTGTCTCCCTCTCTCTCTGCCCCTTCCCTGCTCATGCTCTGTCTCTCCCTCTCTCCCAAAAATAAATAAACATAAAAAAAAATTTAAGTCTTCCCTGTTCAAATCATTGTGTGGTTTATTCTTCCAGGACTAGACCCTAATATAGGTGGGAAAACTAGATTTAATAAAGATAATTTAGGCTACAGTGCAATGAACAGTCTGGAGCTGGTCAGGAGTAAAGGTAGAGAGACCAGTGAAGTGGCAGGTGATGGTTAGCTGGATGAGCTCAGATGACAGCAGTATCAATCAAGAGATATGGACGTTTTTAGGAACTAAATAAGTTGGTCCTGATCATGGGTTTGAGTGGATGAAAGAAAGTTGAATTGTGGTGTTAGCCACCACATTAGAGGGCACTGAGGGAAGATAAGATTAGATTTAGAGAACCAGATCATGGGTGGTTTGGGCCTTGTTGAATTGGATATACCTTGAGTTACCTAAATGAAGATGTCAAGGCATCAGACAGATCTTAGAGTCTAATGCTCGAGGGAGAGTTAGGGGCCAAAGACACAAATGTGTAGGTTGTACGGGTAGAGTACTATAGACTGCATGCCCAGAATCTCTCCCTCCATATTATTCCTTCCAATTTTTCTTTACATAACTATTGCTTTGTTAAATGCAAGTTTCTGGTGATACAGCACGAAGCAATCAATACTGTATATTATAAAGAGATTGTTAGACCATATCCAGAATTGTGAAGGAGATCATCAAAAACTAGTTACACACCCGAACGAACCCCTCACCTACCTCAAAGGCGTAAGAGTTTTAGGCATGAGGGTTCTGTCTCTTAGACTCAAGCTTGGCAATAAGGAATCCAAATAGAAGATGCACAGAGATATTTAAAGATAGCTTTGGAAGGCTGGAAATCCCAACTCTTCCAAAAGACATAGGTGTAGTGATGCCCCCTCTTCACCATAAGAGAGAGAGAGAGAGATAGATGAATATGTGTCTCCTTAATTTGGGTAGGGAATTAAACAGTTGCCTTAGATCTGACTCATGTGTTATAAATCTAAAGATTGAGAGACTGGTGGAAGTAGACTGTGAAAAGTACATGAAGGCAATGGGAAGGAGCTGTATAGGGATCAACCCATGCTTTTAGCATTTCTCAGGGCAAAAAGGGAGAGTCAGTGTTGCCCAGAGGTGAGAGGTGGGTTACCTACAAGGGAAAGCCAGAGTAGAGTCATCTTAGGGCCTGTCTGTGAGGGCTGTTTGCATATGTGAATAGACCTTGGTAGAAAGGTTTTGAAAATACCATCAGGTGTCTGGATGCTGAAGGAAGGAAACAACCAGGTGATACAGAAATACACCTTCCCTGAAAGTTGGAGATGTCAGTAATTAGTAGTCTCCAGGAATTTAAGAAGATGGAGATGGGGAGAATAGGGGTCACCCAAACATAGGTGGAGTCATTGAACATAGAGAAGAGGCCATACAGCACTTTTGTTGTAGGTGATGGTGTGGTAGATCCCCTCCCTAGGGAATGTGGTGGAGACTTTCTCAGAACAAAAGAAGGCAAAGTGCAATGTGGCCCAATCAACTCCTATACACATGTGCATAACTCTGACACAAGTATAACTTGGACTGTGTCCAATCAGACTATCTGTCACCATAAATGAGAGACAAAGAAGTAGAAATTGCATAAAAGGCTATACCCCACTGTGCTTGGGGTCTTAGCCTACTGAGTCCATGCCAACACGAATAAAGCTGCTTCCTGGAAAGAAGAGCCTCAGTGTCCTGCATCTCTGTGCGAGAATCCCACTGTAATGGGAAGGAAAGTAGCTAGGTAAAAATAGAATTAGGGTTGTAGGCATATAGTAGGATATTTAGGGCATCCCTATCTATGGCACCCATTTTCTGTGGAAGGTAGGGGACAGACAAAACCATATGCTGAGAAGTTTGTGAGTGCTTGTAGAGAGGACATAAGTGGGTCACAGTTTTGAGGAGAGTGAAGATGGCTAGAAGTACCTTTGTAGAATGGATAAAAGAGTTACCTAGAGGACTCTGATTTGGTTATCAGCATCCATCAGAAATTGCAATCATGACTTTATGGTAGAATAGTCTTTCCCACAGATGTGAAGATATACATAGAGGGAAACAGATAAATGGATTCATCAAAGTCTGAGTTTTTACCATTTAGAGAAGGCAAAAAAGATAAAGGGAAAGAGGTATTTAGAGTATTTATAAGAGCTCTATTGTAAAAAGGGCGGGATAAAGGTAAAGAGAGGGCTGATGCATTAGGAGACATAGAGTACTCCATTGGCTGGAAAGCTTCATTAGGTTTTTGTAGGTACCTGATAAGCAAGCTGAAATGAACCTAGGAATGAGAATACTTCAATTAATGATACTGGAGGTGTAACACTTTTAAGTGGCCATGGAAGGTCCAGATGAGGTTGAGAGGCAAAGAAAGCCATTGGAGGTCCAAGAAACTGAGATACCAGGGCTTCACATGGATCTTTCATGTGCAGCTTCAATTTCGTTTTAGGATAATGGCAAAGCTTGGTGTGGAGAGGAAGATTTTGAGCCCAGGAGCCAATGTCTTCAACAAGGGGGAATGATAGGCTGTTTAGTTGATAGAAAAAGAGGGGGAGAGGTGCTATGATCATATGAACGAGACGAAGAGAAACAAAACTTTTTGAATGAGGCAGAATAAGGGTCTGGAAGCAGAAATCAGGGGACACAAAACCCACCTTATTACTGTGAGCTGCATGGGATATGAGAGACTAAACAGCCACCACTAAGAAGGGAGCAGAGGGAAGTGATCTCTTCCAGGGGAGGCAGCTCTCAGTTAAGTCAGAACGTAAAGGGGATATCTGGTGAACTTGAAGATGTAGATGAGTCTGTTGGTAATGGAGCAGTAGTCAGGATTCAACAGGACCACGAGGAAGGTGAGGCAAATGAGGCCAGGTCCTGCTAGGGCAGGGCCAGAATGTTTTAACCCACTGAGTCACCCAGGCGCCTGTAGAATGTTTTAAAAAATGGATGTTAAGGAAACAGCAAGTTAACATTGATAGAATGTGGTGAATATGGTTATTTGTTATATTGGTGGTGGGACCAGTAAGGGGATGACTAAAGATGGCCGCCGTCCAATGTGAAAGACATGATAATACATGTAGCAAGAGAATAAAAGACTTAAATGTGACTATAAGGACTAATAAGAACCTGTTACTCGTTTTGGTGAGGGATGGAGGAGAGATTTCGGTAGAAGGCAAATGACAGTGAAGATCCAAAAGTGACTACAGTTATGGCCTGAGGATATGAAGAGGATGGTTGGTGCTACATTCAATAGAAATAAGGATGTTTGTAAGATAAGTCGTATTGAGTTTGAAGGAAGTGGCCAACATTGAGATGGTTTTTCACAGTACAGGCATGGTATTTGGGGTTGAGACTGGAGATGCGGGTGTCATCCACACATTGCCAGTGAGTGGTCCGTGAGATGGCAGAGATCTCTGACGGCCATGGCAGAGCAGGTAAGGAAATGTTCAGTGGCACAGGATTCTTTCTGAGGACCGCACATGATCTCCACCTCTCAGGAGCAGGTCCAAGCTCCATTAACACCAGACCTGGCTTGTAGAGCCTCCCTGATTTCTCCTGAAACTTAAGTATTTTCCAAAAGCAACTTTTACTGGAGAAAACTAACAATGATGTAAATTCCAAAAGTCTAACAATGGCTGTTTCAGAATATCATCTGCTCATTAAAATTGAACTTTAAGTAGAGCCTGAATGCAAATAAGATCAGTCTGAAGACATGGTCCACCAAGGCTCTGATTCTCCTTCTTTAACATATGTACACCTGTTTTTCTGGCCTCCTAGCTTTATCTTAATAGTATTTATTGACAGATTGATAAGGCTTTCCTACTGGTTGGTGACGTGATGTTTTCTCTCCAATTGTTCTAAAGTAGCATCTTGAGATCTCAGCTGGGCACACGCAGAGATAGAGTGGAATTATTGATGTTCTACCAGCGATGTTCTACTAAATACCTTGGTGAAAATGTTTCACAAATCTACAAAAGAGAGGATACATATAGGCCTCTCCCCCTAGCGTGTATTTTTTGTGTGTTTTCCACAACAAGCGTGCATTACATTTTCAATAGGTAAAAAGAAGTTTTATTTACATTAAATAGAAAAAAAGAGTGCTTTGAAATTTATCTAACAAAGAAGACAATTGTTAGGTTATCATGGGTAGAAAATTGCACTCTTGAATCTAGGGATTTATGCATTTTCTAGAGGTAGTTCAGGATACATTTGAGAGAAGTCTATTATTTCTTGTATTATTTGGGGCATGCACCATTAGAAAGGCTTAAAGAAGGCTTTTACTGATTAAATATTTACCAGGAAAGACTTGATAACAACCCAACCACCTTTTAAGCATTCAAATGAGTGGCAAAAGTGTCCCACAGGGGAGAATCACAGGAAAATTATAAGAGATAGCATTTCTAGCAACTCCCTTAATGCATCCTTTATGACCCCTGAACAACAAAAAGGATATCTGGTCTTTCAAAGCTTCTACTTAGAAAATCCTCAACACTCATTGACAGAGAGCAATTTCCTATTTTTGGAAAACTAAGATAAAGAGTTTGCCTGAAACAGACACAAAAAAGCCAGGAATTGTAAGAAGATCCCACAAAGAAGCTCTTGGCATACATTCATCCTTCATCCATTCATACAACATGCATGGAGTGGGAGCATACACTCTAGAAAGCAATATACTTGTCACTGTGGGGGCCAGGAAAGCAAGTATCATCCTGAAAGTGACTTATATTTTAGTAGGAAAGATAAAATATGCACACAAACAATAAAAACAACACCAGGGAGCCTGTGACAAATGTCCTAGAAGATCTTCAAAGAAGGTGTCGTGCATAGGGAGTAATCATGTTCTGCGGAAGCCAGAGAAAGTTTCAGTCCAGACGTGGTGTTAAGTATGAAATGTGGGGAAATTGTTTCCCAAAGCAGACTGTTTCAGCAGACAGCAGAGGCACTGAGGTATGACAAGAGAGATAAACAGGAATCAAATTCACATTCTGGGGGAAGACTGGAAGCCTGTACAGATATCACAACACTATTTGAGAAAAGGATATCAAGCTATTTTTTTTTTTTTTTTTGAATGATACGGCCCTTCCATGGCCCATCAGGAGAGGGCCCTAATGCTCAAATTTGCTTTAGCCTCATGAGTACTCCATTCTTATTTATTTATTTATTTATTTTTTTGATGAGTACTCCATTCTTAAGGCCAGGTTGTTGAGTTAAGCAGACTGAGGGGAAGTCTGTCTCTGTCACTTACTACCTATATGATTTTAGGCAAATCACTTATTTTTCAGAACATCAGTTTCTTCAAACAATCCCTACCTCAAACGATACCTACTTCAAATAATACCTCCTGGTAGAATTGGAAATGGCAACCCACTTTTCCTTTTGGGGAACTCTCCCCTCCCTTATTCTCAGCCAATGAGTCAGAGCCCGCCTCACACTTCTTGGGTTGGTTCTATGACTTTGTCCATCAAATAACCATATCCCCATGGGGCATGGGCCCCAAGCCAGGCCAACCGGGATCGACCCTCCCCCATTCCCCCAGGACATTGCTGCAATCAACAGGAATTCTTTCTCCCCTGGGGCTGCTGAGCTAATAGAACATAAACCCAGAGGAGCTGGTGACCAAATGACCTTCACAGTGAAAGAATCTGGAGCCAGCACAGCCAACCACAGATCCTAGAGACAGAGATAATGGCCTAATGGTAAATCAGAGCTGTGCTTACAGCAGTCTGAGAAGGTTTCTGCCATCTTCAGCCACCAGTGCCCTGACCAATACACTACAGTGATGGCCATCCTGTGATATCGGATTACCCAGAAAACCTGCCAGTCAATTCAACATTAATAAACATGGTGGATCACCCACTATGTGCTAGGCAGGGCCTTCTGTGCTGGGCTCTGCCAGGAACACAGAAACGAAGAATCTGCTTCCATGGAACTTTCAGTGCCACGTAACTACGTGGAATCACTGACTTCCACTCTGTCCATCCATATTTCCCAATTCCTTCTCACAATGCAGATACCCCTCATATATTATAGGTGTGCCTGAGACAAATCGCTCCACCAGTTTGACTGGATAAGCTGAATTTACTGATAAAATTAGTCAACAACAGATGTAACTGGATCTTCCATAGATAATTTAAGTTTGTGTAGATTATTTTGTGGGGGTCATGAACAATTCCCAGGCATAACTGTCTCTAATTCTCATTAAATGCTGGAATTTCAGTGGATGAGTGACATTATTTTGGGGATAGCAATACATGCGCCATAATTTATTTATCTAGAGTAAATTCATTGGAAATCTGGGGACTTTAGCTATGGTCAGTAACACATTATGTACGGCCTTTTAGCAACTGGTGGATCTCACCAATGCCCTGCAGCACCAAAATTGAGAAGCACCGATGTGTAAACAACACAAAACCCAGATCACATGTATACCTGATTCCTGCCCTAAAGAGGGAGCTGAACACAAACTTTCCTTTGGCACTGTATCCCTAGCACCTAGCAGAGAGCTTGACACAGGAAGCTCAATTAATATTTGTTGACGTGGGCTGAACCTCAACTCCTACTGTAAACCGATGGAACGTGTTTTACCAAAGCAAACTGCATGCCATTTCTTCTCAGAAAACTCACCTAGAGCAAATCACATCCCTTATCACCTTCAAAAGATACTTAAAGCTCACAGTCTTGATGATAGATTTTTAGCCTACTGCTTCTCAAACTGAGCTGCACAGGAGAATCACCTGGGGAGCTTTTAAAACTCCTCATGCCTGGCTTGCGTTCTGGATCAATTGAATCAGAGTGGTTGGGGGTGAGACGCAGGTGTCGGTATTTTTTAAACTTCCCCAGGTGATTTCAATATGTCGGTAAAGCTACTTTTATCCAGTTCCTGTATTATCTCTGTTACCCATTCTTATCTGTAATCTCTGCTGCCCTGGTTCAGACCAGCCCTGGAATATAATGGTTTCATAAGAGCAGTAACAACATATTACATCTCTGATACCATCCCCACCAGTGGAATTGTTAGAATCCCAGATGCCTCTGTTAAGATTCAGGAGGAGAGGAACAAAAGGCATCTCCTGGGATTCCTTCCCATGCCCGAGTTCCTTTCCCTGAGAGCCATCAAGCCCTACCCACTCAGAGAAATGGGCCCCTGAAGTCATGGACACGTTCTATGAAACTTGCTCCCACTCTCCTACAACCCACCCACCTTCCTCTTGCCTTCCTCCGGATTTTAAATCTGAAGGTGCGTCAGAATCACCACAGGTTGCTTGGGAGACCAGATATGGGGGCCCTTACCTCTAGAACTTCTAATTCAGTGAGACTGGGGTAGGGCTTGAGAATCTGTGTTTCAAACACACCCCCAAGTATGGCTGGGGCTGCTGGTCTGAGGACCATCCTTGGAGAACCACTGCCATAGCTGATTAGATCCGACCCAGACTTGGGCATTGGAATTCTCTCCTTGACTCTGGGGTAAACTCTGAAGACTGCTGTATGTGTCTCCTAGTGTTGCTGTAAGAAAAGACCACAAACTGTCCCTGGTACAGTTCAAGCCCAAGGATTGACTGTACCTTCTTATCTTCTCCAGCCTACTGGTACTCTGATTACTGACTCTTTGCCCTGGCTTTAGACTTCCTGAATTTTTATTTTTATTTATATTTATTTATTTATTTATTTATTACCTGACCTTTAGAGTTGAACTTGACCCTTGCCATCAGGTTGCCCTTCTGGATCACTCACCATATCTACCCCCACTGATCACATGGCCCTTACTCTCTCTCTTTGACCAGACCATCCTCCACACATCGATACTTCTGATGTGCCCACAACACCTCCCGTGTTCATGGGGAGCTCTGGGTAGGTATCTGGTATATGTTTGGTTACTTTGGAATTCCCTGCAATGCTTTTTCTGTTGAAAAATCAATATATGAAATACTCTCCCTCCCTTTCCTACCCTCCCAATCTCAAATCCAGGTTTACTATATTACCTCTGCATACAGGATCTGTGTTAATCATCCCACTCTTTGTTTTGGGTCACGATCTCTCGGTTTGTGGGATTGAGCCCTGTGTCAGACTCTGCTGACAGCATGGAGCCTGCTTGGGATTCTCTCTCTTCTCCCTCTCCCTCTGCCCTCCCTTTCTCACTCTGTCTCTCTCTCTCAAAAATAAACAAATACACATTTTTTTAAAAAGATATGTGGATTGGATTTGTGTCATTCTTTCTTTTCTCAAAAATGGTGAGTACCTATTTTAGATAGGCAGTGGGGCTATGGTGATGGACAAGAGTACCACTTCATCGAATGGGAGAGGAAAAGATCATAAACAGGTAAATAAATAATATTCTCACAGATGGCGAGAAGTGTGTGAAGAAAGCTATTTTTAACCTAATGCTTAATCTATACAACTGGTGGTTGCCATCCGTATTCAGGGCTTTTAGCCAAGAAAAAATGTGCAGTAAAGCCCAGCAATAACTTACACAGGCTTTTCAAGAAAATATGTGTTCTTTTAATTTTTTTAATGTTTATTTATTTTGAGAGAGAGAGAAAGAGAGAGAGAGAGAGAGAGAGAGAGAGAGAGAATCCCAAACAGGCTCCCTGCTGTCAGTGTAGTGCCCGACGCAGGGCCCCATCCCATGAACTGTGAGATCATGACCTGAGCCTAAATCCAGAGCTGGACACTCAAACGACTGAGCTCCCCAGGTGCCCCACATGTGTTCTTTTAAAAACTCCTTTTTGAACCTTACACTCCATGTTCATATTCCAGTTATCCATGGACATGGTAATACTTGTGGCTAATGTAACTGAGCACTTGAAACATACCAGGCACTCTGCTAGGAGCTTAATGCGTATAATCTCAGTCACTCATCCAACAAATTTATTCAGGAAGCAATGTTTTTGTCCCCACTGTACAGATGAGAGACTGAGGCTGAGAGCCCATGCACACTCTGAGTTATAGAGCCTGGGAATAGAATTCATACAAACCCAGGTGAAGGTGGTGTATCGTCCCCCTGAGCAGAAGCCAGGCTCAGAAAGCCAGAGATGGTAGCCTGTACCTTTTTAGCTTTGTGGTGTTGAGTTTACAGCAAGGACTCCACAATAGCAACATTTATTGAGTGCCCAATATTGCACAACAATCCAACAAACCATTATTATCTTGCATTTCCAAATGAGGAAACTGAGGCATAGAAATATTTGCTGTAGATCTTGTAGGTGCTAAGTGACGAGCCAGAGTGCAACGCCAGGCAGTCGAGATCAGTGTTGGAATGCGTGCTAATCGCCTGGAGGGCTTGGTAAAACCCAGAGGGCTAGGCCCCCAACGCCAGGTTCAGCCTATCTTCCTGGGGCCTGAGATTCTATAGAAGATCAAGGGACGCTGACTGGGCTGCTGGTCCCCAGGGGACCTCATTTTGAGTAAGGACGGTCTAGACCAAGAATCCGTGCTCTCAATTACTAAGTCATGGTGTTTCTGCAGTAGATTAATACTTGCAGATTGAGTAGCAGGCAATCATTTGTATAATAATAAAGCAGCAATCAGCATATCCCCTATCCATTGACCACGTTAATCAGACATTTGCATTTCTATTCCAGTACTCACTCAGCTTTTACCCAGATCATTCATTCAAGAATAGGGGGCTCTGCCAACCTCTTTGGAAGAAATCTATGCTAATCAGCGTAGGTCTGAGAGCTTTGGAGAGGGCTGGGGGCTCAGGGCCTCAGGCCAAGAGGCAAGAAATCCGGCCTTGCCCCGCTACCTTCAACTCTTCCAACTGGAATGAAACTAAACCCGGTATCTGGACCCAGAAGGCCCAGGTGAGCCGGCCCTTTTCTGCCTTCCAGCAGTTTTCAAAACAAGATAAGCCTTTTCCCAGACACAGGGCCTTTATACTTGTCCCGTTTCCAACCGTTTGTCTCTCATAGTTATTTCTGATGTCACAGAAAACCAGAGCCAGACAGAAGTTAAAACAGCAAAGGCATATTTTATTTAGGATCTATTGCAGGAGTGGGAGAAAGACCTCAGCAGAGAACCGGGTTCCATTTCAAATACAACAAAGACAAGGGGGGATTCACAGCCAAGGAGCAAGGAGCGGGGTGCCAGATGGAAAAAGATGAGGCACCAGAGGGGAGGAGGGACTTTGGCTAATCTGAATTGGTAGGCTTCTTGCTGAAGGCAGGCCAGGGTGATAAGATATGGGGGAGCACGGGGGAGACAGGGAATTCAATCAGATATCTTGGGTGGTCCGATATCAAGAGGGAAGGATGAGGAATTTGATCAGATGGGAAGGGTGGAGGGGGGCGGAAATTTCCTCTAAACTGATCTAGTAGGATTCTCCTTGCAACTGGACTTAGCAGGCCAAGGACAGACCCCAAGGGCAAAACCTAGTCAGAAAGAAGATGCAGAAAGCCTTTGGTTAAAGACAGGGTCTGTCACTGACAACCCATTGCCCTTACGATGCGTATCATACGCTTTGACACTTTGTGAAGTCTTTCCTGTTTTGTTGTTTTGATTTCTTTCTTCCTTTTTTTTTTTTTTTTTCATGTGTATAAATGTTTTCTCTTCTTGAGACCATAAGCACTGTCAGGAACTTTTGTTTTCCTCGCATTTCAAGAACCGTAGCAGATGCCCGTTACCATCCTTGTCTTCACAAGTTTGCAATGTTCCAGGGAAGACTAGGCGTGCACACAGAGCTGGCATGTGAGACGGAAGGGCCGCAGCGGAGATCACAACCGAGTTCTACGGGATCGCAGAGAGGATCGCGGTCCAAGCCAATTCTAGCCTGGAGATTGGAAGTAGGCTGCCGAATGGGGTTGTAAAAAGGCTGCAAGGGAGAGAAAGAGAGAGAGAGGAGGGAGAGGAGGGAGAAGGGCATACTTGGCAAAAGAGCCCTTGCAAACATAAGCCAGAGTTTCGTTTGTTTCCTTCTTTTGTTATTTTTGGTTTTGTTTAAATGTTTCATGTAAATGTTTCATGTAAATGTTTCATTGAAGTACGAGATACAAACAGAGCAGTTCAGCACGCAAATCTCATCGGTCTTTGGAGTAAATGTTTCCTTTTTAACACAACCCACACCCAAAAGGAGAGTGTTTCGAGTCCCCAGAGCCCCTTCCTGCCTTCTCCAGCTGTTCCCACTAAAAGCAACCTCTGTCCAGACGTCCATCACCAAAGATTAGTCTGGCCTGTTTGCAAACTTTATATAGATAAAACCATGTTGTATATTCCCTTGTGTCTGGTTTCTTCTGCTCAACCCGTGTGTGGGGTTGACCCAGGACTATTTCTTTTCATTGCTGTGTAGTATTCTTTCATCTGATTAGTTCACGTCCATGTATCCATTTTCCTGCCGACGGACTTCTAGATTGTCTACAGGTTCTACCTACCGCAATAATGTCGCGAAATTGCCATCTGTGATTTTTGGAAAACATACAGAACTTTCTGTTGGGTGTATCTGTGCTTGGTTATCCAATATAGGTGCACCACTTATCACTCCCAAGAGTGAATTATGAGTTCCAGCTACCTCAGATCCTTATCAATATTGCCAAAAAGTTTTCTTCCTCAATTTCTCATTTTTCAACAGGATATCTTTTTCTTATTGATTTTTTTGATGTTCTTTTTTCAATGTACGTTTGGTAGGAATCTTTCGCTAGATATACGTGTCATGAGTACTTAGTCACGCTCTTAACTTTGATATACACGCTCAGGTCACCCGTGGACAATTGTTATTTGAATTCTACTTTTCTAACCATTGTGCCTTTTATTTCTTTCTTTTGCCTTCTTGTGCTACCTGGGTCCTCCCATGTGATGTGAAACAGAAATGGTTATAGAGAGCATTCTTGCCTCACATCCAAATTTGCATTCTTCTCTTTCAACCTTGTGTAGGATTTTTGTGGGAGAGTTTCTGTAGAGACGCTTCAGCACATTAAGGGAGTTTCCTTCTACTCCTAATTTGTAAAAAAAAGGATTTTTTTGTTTGTTTTCCTGATTGAGGATTGAATTTAATCAAATGCTTTTTATGCATTTATGAACAGGATCCTGAGATTTTTCACCTTTTTTCTGTTAGTGTTAAAACTAAGCTTGCACTCCTGGATTTCAACCTGGCTATAGTCTGTTATGTTTTTCCAGGTCACTGGTTCAACTTGTTATTACTTTGTTTAGGATTTTGGCCTCTATGTTTGTGAGGGATATTGGCAAATGTCTTTCCTTTCTTACAATATGCCCATCAGGCTGGGTGTCAAAGTTATGCTGGTTTCATAAAATATGTCCCGATGCCCTCCCCCTTTTTCTATTCTCTGGAGGATTTCGTGTAACATTGGGGTTCTTTATTCCTTAAATGTTTGCAAAAATTGATCTATGCATTTCTCTTTTCTCTTGGATTTTGACCTCTAAAATCCAGCTGTCTTGGCTACTTTGTGATGATTTCACACAACTTTTTTTGTTGTTTGTTTGTTTGTTTGTTTGTTTTGTAACCAGATTTTGTAATGATTCTCGGCACGATGTTGTTCTGATACAACTGAGTCATTATACAGACCTTTCTTAAGGGCCATGTGTGAACGAAGCATAGATTGTGAACGATGAGTGGTTGGAAACACAGCCACGTTGGTTTTCAATCATGGAGCACCTTGCATTGCAGAGAATACTAAGCAGTGGGGCTCCCTGGTGGGTTTTGAGTAGAGATACAATATGATCAGACCTGGAATTTGGAAACTAAATATGGCAAACGTGGCAAATATGAATGAATAAATGTGCCATGAAAGGGAGGAAGAATAGGGAAGGTGTTATGGCAAGAGTTCAGAGAAAGCAAATAAGGATCTGCTTAGGAGAGTGCCAATAAAAACGTCAAAGACCTCCTTTAAGCCAGTGGTTCTCAAAGGAGGTCCCTGTAGCAGCAGCCACAGTTTATCTGGGAACTTTGCTGGCAATGCAGATCCTTAGCCCTGCCCTCGACCTACTGAATCAGAATGTCTAGGGAGATGCCCAACAAACTGTGCTCTAAGAAACCCTCCAGGTGATTCTGATACTGATTCGATTTTGCAAATGACCACTTTAGACCAAACTTTAGCCTTTCTCACAGCTAGGGATGACTGTGTGGTACCAGTTCTGGCCCATGAAACATGGAAGAATGTGTTCTAATAAAAAGGACAGATGGTGGGGCGCCTGGGTGGCGCAGTCGGTTAAGCGTCCGACTTCAGCCAGGTCACGATCTCGTGGTCCGGGAGTTCGAGCCCCGCGTCGGGCTCTGGGCTGATGGCTCAGAGCCTGGAGCCTGTTTCCAATTCTGTGTTTCCCTCTCTCTCTGCCCCTCCCCCGTTCATGCTCTGTCTCTCTCTGTCCCAAAAATAAATAAACGTTGAAAAAAAAATTTTTTTTTAAAAAAAAAAGGACAGATGGAGGGGCACCGGGGGGGCTCAGTCAGTTAAGCATCCAACTTCAGCTCAGGTCATGATCTCGAGGTCTGTGAGTTCGAACCCCGCGTCGGGCTCTGTGCTGACAGCTCAGAGCCGAGAGCCTGCTTTGGATTCTCTGTCTCCCCCTCTCTCTGCCCCTCTCCTCTCCTCATTCTCTGTCTCTCTGTCTCTCTGTCAAAAATAAATAAACATTAAAAAAAATTTTTTAAAGGGATAGATGGAGTTGATAGATGCCCATTTTTCTTCCTTCCTGCCCTGAATGCTGATCGACGGAGGCAAACGCTCTGAGGACCGAGAAGTTCAACGGGTTAAGGATAGCAAGGTGGAAAGACAGAAGATCCAAAGTTCTTGATAACATCACTACGCCTCACACCAGCCCCACACTACCTTTACATAATTAAATGCATCTGTCACGCAATTCACCAGTAACCGATATCCTGCGGCTTGCAGCGAGATGAATTCCTAGCTGATATCTGTGTCACGTTTATACCTGGCACCTAGTAGGAGATCCTAAGTGATAGTTCCCCTTGATAAAGTCAAAAGAAGGAAAAAAAGGGTTTGCAGCCTGTTCATTTAACCTACTTCTGGGGAAGAGCTACCTGCTAAGTGTTTTTCTCCCCAAAGAGATCACAGCTTTGAGTAACATTCTATTTAATACCTTGGGCAGAAAAGGCAGTTTTGAATGTTGTAAAGACATCTCTTCACTGGATGAAGTCCCTTCTGTGTGTGAGCCCAGAAAGCCAGGCATCACAGTGCTATCTCCTTGGCAAAACCGCTCGCCTGACTCCCATCAGAAAGGGAAATCCACCATGAATAAAAGCCCCACTGAGATACACCAGAGACGAGTCTGTTCCTCTCTTATGCCTGCTGTCGGGATCCATCTCTGAATACAGTTCTGTGCTTTCCCCAGGACTTTGCGGAATGAGAATTGTGATTTCTGGCACATGAGTCCATCCCACAGGGCAGTGGGCGGTGCCTGGAAGCTCTGTCCCCATGTCTTGGATCTCCCTCTCCAAGTGCGCTCCAGACGGCAGCTGGGATCTCTCCAAGTCTCAGACATGCTTGGGTGGCATTTGTGACTTGCGTGTGACAGTCCCGTTCTAAAGGGACCCACCACGGTGCGCAACAAAAAACTCTAGTGGGAAACATCAGCCCGGTGGCTCACAAGGAGTCTGTCCTGGGGTGTCCCCTAAACCCTTGCCTCCTGGCTCCTAATTTCTGCTCTGAGTTGTAGGTGCCCTTGGGAGTCCCAGGCAGGATGTTCCGTGAGTACAAATCCGGAATCACCTCCACGGAGAGCTTTTTGGCACTGACCATCCCTTTTCAAATGACAAACCCTCCTCCAAACTAGCATACATGTTCCCGAGTCTTTCCCGTATTTTCTCAGCACAGGACTTATCACCATCTGGCATCTTACATGCTTTACTTACTCAAGTTTTTATTGTCTTCCCTCCTCCACTGGACTGTAGGGTTTATGAGAGCAGTAATTTTTGCTTGTTTGTTCATTGCTACATATCCACAATATTTGCGAAAGTACCTGCCACGTAGAAGGTGTTCAATAAATGTTCAAGAACAGACACCTCTGAACTGGCCGGCTGACAGGTCCTGACACATGGCACTCCCTTTCCTGCCATAAAGAATGCTCTGAAGAATAAACCTTAGGGGACATTAGGCTCCAAGTTCTTCTGCAGTTTATTCCATGTCAGCAGAGACTGGTTGAATGATAATACTGACTAACAATAACCATTGGGACTCCTGGGTGGCTCAGTCAGTGAAGCGTCTGACTCTTGGTCTCGGCTCAGGTTGTGATCTCATGGCTCGTGAGTTCGGGTCCCACATGGGGCCAGCTGCACTGGCAGCTCAGAGCCTGCTTCGAATTTTCTCTCCCTCTCTCTCTGCCCCTACCCCACTCGTGCTCTCTCTCAAAATAAATAAATAAACTTAAAAAAACTTTTAAAAATAATAACTATTATTAATTTAAGACTCACAGCATGCCAGACATTACAGGTGCTTTAGATGCATTCTCTTATTTCATTCTCAGAACAGCCCTAGCGGCTTCGGTTCCATTTTATCGATGAGAACAAGGAGGCTCAGAGGTCTCTGCTGACTCATTCAGGCTCTCAGAGCTCATCAGTAGCAGATCCGGGACTTGAACTTGGGGCTCTCAGACTCCAGAGCCTGGGCTTCACCCACTACTTCCCTGGAGGACAGCTACAGCATTAACTTGACAGATTTGGAACCCTGATTTCTCTTCCTCTTGTGGGAAAAGACAGGTATTTTTGTGCAAACCCAGGGATCCGATGGCTGCTCAGAGATGCATTATTCCAGACCTCCCTCCCGCCCGAATACATAGAGAAAAATACTTGGCAGAAGTGACAGAAGTGAAGCTCTGACTAGATGTTGACTGTTCAGGTGTTTATGTACCTCCCCGAAGAAGGAAATAAAAGCGTTTTATGTGGTATGAACTTATTTTGGCAAAGTTTTTTTTTTTTTTTTTTTTAACAGTGTCAGGGCAGACAATTTCAGAACTCCTATTTATTAAAGAAATGTCTAATATAGGGGCCCCTCAGTGGCTCAGTCGGTTGAGCCTCCGACTTGGGCTCAGGTCATGATCTCACGGTTTGTGGGTTTGAGACCCGCATTGGGCTCAGTGCCAACAGCTCGGAGCCTGGAGCCTGCTTCGGATTCTGTGTCTCCCTTTCTCTCTGCCCCTCCTCTGCTCATCGTCTCTCTCTCTCTCTCTCTTCCTCAAAAACCAATAGACGTTAAAAATTTTAAAAAAAGAAATGTCTAATATAATTAGACACTAGCACAAATCTTAAAATTAATAATACTGATAATAGTGACAAATACTGAAAGGGTGCTTATTACGGGTTGGGCTTCAAATCTGCAACAGCTATTATGAGCAAATAAAGGAGTAAACTCAAGGCTAACCGGTTGTTTTTAAGGAATGGCTTCCTTTGGTCACCCACGTCACTGCTCCCATGATGAGTTTTGCTCCAACAGCACCAAATGGCACAGAGGTCCTCAACTGCCCCATGTTGTTTCATGTTTTTAAGCCTTCACTCACTCAGTTCTCTCTTCCTGAAATGCCTTTCCCCTCTTGTTGGCATTAGGAACTCCTATCTGTTCCTCAGGACTCTTCTTGGGCCTTAGGTCACTTTTCCTAAGCCTCTAAATATTTTTCTCAAGATGTGATTTTTTAGAAATCTCTGCATCCAATGTGGGCCTCCTCGAGCCCACAACTTTGAGATCAAGAGTCACATGGTCCACCGACAGAGCCAGCCGGGCACCCCAAGAAGCCTCTAAGTCTTAGTTGTCTGTTTCTCCACTGTGTACCCAGGGGCCCTGTACTTATTTGCTGCATACACAACACAGGGTCATTTTTCCTTTATTAAGGCATAAGCCTCATGAGGGAAGGGACTTCCGTCTATGCAGTTAGCAACACTCAGCAATGCTTTGGAACCACAGTGCTAAAGAGCTCAGCTGAAAGCAAAGAGGCTTAAATGGAGTACATCATAGCATGGCTAGGCATGGAGTCAAGGAGGCCTACTAACTGATAATGTAATCAAAGTTTTAGACATCCAGAAATCCCCCACTGGGTGCGCTCAAACATCGTCTTTGCTGACTTGTGCTAGTGTAATTTTGGAGCATGCCCAATGACGCGAAGAGAGTGTTAAGCACAATCAGGGGAAAGAGAGGTATAAGACATGATCCTTGAATGACCGCATCAGAGGAAAAAGGACGAAAAGAAAGGCCCACTGGGCTGCAGTCTGTTTATTCCCTGGCCTAAATCTCTAGCAGGAGGTAGAGCAACACCACATCTAAGGAAAGAAATTCCTTTGACCACCCTGCAGGAAACACCTCGAACTCAACGCCTTCATTATTTTTGATCTAGAGTACAGAATTCCTCCTCTGGATCTCGGACACACCACATTGGAAGACTTCTGCCAAGAGTCAAGCTGACTGGCATCTTAAAGCATTTCTCTGCAGCAGAATTGCCGAAGAGCACCTACCCACGGTTTGTTCAACCAACCGAGGGACGCAAAAGGCTTGGCTTGGAGCCCCACACCTTTCCAGCGTGTCTAGGACCCGTCTCTGCAAAGATGATGGCAAAGGTCTGTTCAAGTGTCTGAAGCTTCACAGGCTCTGTGCAGGGAGGGGGCAGATGTTTATTAAATGAAGGAAAATTGGGGGCACCTGGGTGGCTCAGTCGGTCAAGCGTCCGACTCTGGATTTCAGCTCAGGTCACGGTCTAGTGGTTTGTGGGATCAAACCCCTTGCTGGGGTCCAGGCTGACACGAAGGAACCTGCTTGGGATTCGCTCTCCCCCCCTCTCTCTGCCCTTCCTCTGCTCGTGCTCTCTCTCTCTCTCTCTCTCTCTCTCTCTCAAAAATAAATAAATAAACTTAAAAAAATGCTAAAAAATAAATCAAGGAAAGTTTATTTCCGGACTATTGGAAAGCAGCTGACCTCCCACAGGATCTTCAAGGCTTGACTTCTATGGGAGGATTAAAATGAAATTGAACTTTCACATGACCAAGGGATTCACCTCCCCTCTCCAAATTTCCATCTCTACAATCTGCTATGAATCTCCTGTCTCCATCATGTCTCTGCCCTCAGCACACACAAGAGGCTCTTCACCCTGGACCCTGCTTAACATGTTTAGAAATGCTGAATTCAACAAAGCTGAGTGGGTTTCTTTGCAGCAGGACTTCTCAGAGCCTTCAGTCTCTTTGACACATACAGGGCATGCAGCCTTTCCCAAGGTTATCTGACCATGGGATCTTCCTCCTCCTTTTCACTGGAGCGGTTCATGGGGCTGGTGGCCACCAATGCACACTGAGATAATCAGAAATCCAATCTCATGTTTGAAAACGCTATACTAAGTGAAAAAAGCCAGTCATAAAAGATCCCATACGGTATGATGTCACCTACATGAAATGTCCAGAACAGGCACATCTATAAAGACAGAAAGCAAATTAGTGTTTGCCAAGGGGGAGGGCTGAAGGTGGTGGGGAGTGACTGCTAACGGGTTAAGAGTTTTCTTTCGAGGTGGTGAAGTATTCTAAAATTAAAATTATGGTGATGATTGCATGAGTCTATCAATATGTTTCAAAACCCTGGAACTCTGCACTTCAAATGGTATGGAATTTTATGATATGTAAATTATATGTCAACAAAGCTGTTAAAATACTTCTTACAAAGATCCTTTAAAGATCATTTTTACTCCTGCCAATTAAACTGGTTCTTCCTTTTTCTTTCCCTTTCTTCTTTTACCTCTCTCCCCTCCCCAGCTTTTTGTTGGTCTGCTGGCCCAGTTCAGTCCCTTCCAGTATCTTCTGACAAACTGATTTTTCCTAATAAGGAACACGCGTGCACAGTGGGAAAATGATGATCAGTACTGAAAAGCACACGATGAGGCATCTAGTCGCCACTGAACTCTCATTGCATTCTCAGATGTAACTGCAATCAACAGTTTCTTACGGGTCCCTTTGGAAAGAGTTTACACATTCATAGCCCGTGTCCATATGGTGCCTATATTTTTGCACAGCTTGGACCACACTTTATTCTGCATCTTGTTTGTCTCGTTTCGTGGTGTATTTCAGAGACCTTTTCGTGTTTGCACATACAGACCAATGATGTCTACTTAACAGCAGCATAGGGTTCATGGAATATTTATGCCATATTTATACAATCAGTTCCCTGTTAAGGTATTTAGGCTGTCCCCACATGTGGGTGATTTTCATGTTTTGCTCTTATAAACGATACTCCAATAAGCATCTTTGTGTATTGGTGTAGGATAATTACTAGGAAGTGTTCATGGAGTCAAAGCCATATGACTGCGGATGTGGATAAATGGAGCCAGACTGTGCCCCCCATACACAACCACATCCTCAGGGAATGGGGGAGCCAGTGTGTGTTCCCTTAGCCTGCGACAGCCCCACCCTGTCTCAGTCCAGAGCGCTGACCACCCCAAGCCCTGCCCCGGCTGAAATCCTTCACGAATGTTGTAATGCAAGGGTTTATTCTCAGCCTTCCACCGCTTCCCAGGGAGATGCCCACTGTCCTCCGTTCTCTCCAGTTTTCCTTCTGGAGAGCAGGGTCTCCATGACTTACACCCAGACACACGGTGAATATGTGGACGGCCTATTACTGCCCCGTCCGAGAAAGGGCCATGTCAGCTCATCTTCTGACTTCATGCTTCTCTGACTAATGGTCCTGGCTCTCCCTCGCATCCCTGCTTAACCTTGAGGACAGTCACTTAACGTCTGATGGCGTCTGTCGCTACGTCAACTTATGCAGATGGTGGAGATGACAGTGGCAGAAGGTGGTGTTAGCCACGTGTGAGGCTTGAAGTATTTGTGTCCAGGGAGGGACGGGGAAGCCCGTGGAGGTGGGCATAAAACTAAACGGCTACTTTTGAGTGCACAGGCACCCAGTAAAAATAGGGGTAGAATAATTGTGTGAATGTTTCTGGTTCTCCCGTAGATGCTCTGATACAACTGAAAGGATTGTGGTTTCAGCTCTGATATGGGTCTGTCACTCTTTTTTATTTTTTTATTTTTTTATTTTTATTTTTTTAAAAATTTTTTTTCAACGTTTTTTATTTATTTTTGGGACAGAGAGAGACACAGCATGAACGGGGGAGGGGCAGAGAGAGAGGGAGACACAGAATCGGAAATAGGCTCCAGGCTCTGAGCCATCAGCCCAGAGCCCGACGCAGGGCTCGATCTCACGGACCGCGAGATCGTGACCTGGCTGAAGTCGGACGCTTAACCGACTGTGCCACCCAGGCGCCCCTGGTCTGTCACTCTTAAGAAGGATGAGTGTGGACTAGAGCAAGACAAGCTACCAAAGACTCACCTCACTTACGTCTCAAAATCAGATCCAGTTATATCACACTCCTAGGCTATTGAAAGTGACCCCAATTCCATCACATTACCTTCTTCTGGGGTCAAATTTCCAGCCCCTGCTAGATTAGAGTTTTGATACTTGTTAACCTAGGTGGCCTTGAAGTGACATCAGATGAAGAGAAAATACTTTCTGTCCTTAAGTTTTGATCCAACGAAGTTCCAGCCTCCATGCCAACATGGGGGTTCGAGGCTCAGCTCTGACATTGATAAGCAAGGGTGGGCTGGGGTGGGGGAGGTCCTTGGGTAGAGGGGCAGCACTTAACTTTTCTGGACACGTTGTTCTTCAGCTATAAAATGAGGGTGTTGGCTTAGGGTCACAACCTCAGATGCCTGTAGGAGCCGGGTCCTTACCCGCATGTGCACAGCGGGCCAGGGAGACTGGGCTCTCAGGGGACCTCAAACCTAGCCTGTGGGGAGGGGCGGCCACTGCTCAGTGACAGCTGATTGCTGCCATGCAATACTGAGGGCTCCAATACCCCTAGGCCAAACAAAACAAGTCTGCATGGTTGTGGGGGTACTTTCTCTATCACCCTGCTCTGACTCTGATGCTCTACTATATTCCAAATAGCATGAAGTAAGAATCATACCGGCTATGCCTTCATTAACAATTTGGCAGGCTTACGCACTCTGCCAAGCACTTGATAGTAGTAATGATAAGAATCAGAATTAGCTTATTAGTAAGAATTAGCTTCTTCAGTCCTCTAAGCAAACCTGTGATGTAGAAACTGTAAATTATCCCCATTTTACGGAGGAGAAAACAGAGACAGAGAAATGCAGTACCTGACCTGACGTGACATTTCTAGCAGTTGGTAGAATTAGATACCAATCTCAGGCAAGTCTAACGGGCCTCCAGACCCCGAACCACAGGGACATGTGGGACCCTAATGTGCCCATTCTTCAGCCCAGTTTATATGGATGCCTTCTTCCCACAGCTGGGCCTCTCCAGCCCCACCCCATGTGCCACACCACCCAGCCTGACGTCACCCCACACCGGCTACGTAATCATCTGGCTCCTGCACCGGACCTTCTCTTAGTGCACGCAAGGCCCCCGCTTCACCACGGGAGTGGGACAGTACTCAGGCCGGCCAATCTCCATCTGCCTAGTTCTTCTACACTCAGAGGACCCCCATTCTAGAGAGTTCTAAGATGCTGTCATACTGATTCCACACTGCCGCTACCTCGCCTCATAAATCACAGGCGAGAGGGGTTCCAGGTCTTCCCAGCCCCAAGAACAACTCCTCCAAGAAGATGGGCCATTTGAGGAAGGACAGACAGGTGAGAAAAGAGAATATGAGTCCATTTGGGAGGAAGTCTGTAAGTAACCTTGTAAGAGTTGAATAAAGTCCTCCCTGGAGACATAATGGGTATTTCCATCAACAGACCAAAGAAATGGGGAAGTGAGTGAGAACCCCTTCATACCACAGTTTCCCATCTCCAGATATGGATCCGATTCCTGCCCCTCCATCCGCATAGGCTTGTGTCCAGATCAAACAAGTGGCTGTTGGTGGTGAAAGTAGCTTATAAATTCTAACACAGTGGCCAACGATGAAGTATGACTGATTTCCCGAAATTAGCTTGGTGTTAAATGAGTTAGAAGTCCAGGGGTGACAGTCCCTACAAACAAATATCTGTTTTTTTTAATAGGCATAATTTCAGTGTGCTATTTAACTGACTCTTATATGAGTATGTCCACCATCATATGTCTGAGATTCTTTCTTTAGACTAAGCTGAATTTCCCTTTATTATAAAGAGGCATTTTAGGAACAATTCTTTCGGTGCTGATCGTATTCTTATTTCTGCTTATTCATATTTCTGCTTTAAAAATCAGAAGGGAAAGTGTCTGGGGAATAATTAAATGTGTCTGGTGGGGTATTTCCCCCCTGATGGGAGAGGAGATGGAATTTGGGGATTTGAAGCGACCCTAAGAATATAATACCGTGCTACAGAGCTACCAAAATCCTGCCTGATTTGTAAATTTGCGTTTCCATGGTAACTCAAGTGTGTAGTTAAATAATCCTCACTGGTGTATGACTGAATTCCAGCAACTCTTCCTAAACCTTCAGCCTATTCTAATCCCACAGCTGTTGCCATGGAAATGATCAGATAAGATTCAGTCCTGGAGGCAGATGGGCCTATGGAGGAAGCTAAGTCCTGGCCTACATACAGCCCCCAAAATACAAGGTTTTGTCTTGCTTTGTTTTTGTTTTTGTGGGTTCCCCCCACCTCAGACTTTGATCCACAGAAGGAAGGCCGCCTTCGATGAGAGGCTCAGGTAGCATGACATCATGAAAATCAGTCTTGGGGGTTGGACATCTGGAGCAAATGAGGAACAGTCCATTCCAAAATACTACTGAGGAATGGAAAATTGGGGTGCTTTCCTCTGACTCCATTTTGGACGCTTGCTCTAAGAGCTCATCACACAAGGGGTGTTCTTGCACGTATCGGTGTCCCCAAAGTGAATTCCAGGCCACGCCCCACCCCACAAGGAGGGTCACACCAGGTCACTGCTCCATGGCTTTGCCAGCCCAGGAGGGGCCCTACATTCCTCATTGTCCGTGGTTGATGGAAGTTTATAGTGTGTCCCCAGGGCCAGCTCAGGCTGTGTCAGCAATGTCCTTAAAACCACGAGTGACAGACTTGTTCTGCGTCTTCACCAGCAGTGTTTTATCATGTGCATTCTTGCAAACAGATTGTCTGGAATGACCTAATATTTAAATCACTGTCTCTAAGCGCTGTGTCGATGAAGTTGTGTTCTGTTTGAAATAAAAGCCATCCCATGACTCTTTGAGCCGTGTGATTTTGTACATTGTAAAGTCCTTGCCAGATACTTCAGGGGGCGGGGGGGAGAGGGGAGTGCCGCCAGCCCCCAAAGCCACCGTGCCTTTCAGTGGGGCACCTTCCCTGCCACGCGCAAGCCCCACTGTGTCGGAGGAGAAGGAGACCAACCTCATGGTAACATTTATGGAATCCCAGAAATGGAAGGGTCCTTACGGGGGTCTCAGGGAATTACTGTCGGGCTCACAGTTCAGGACTCAGGCATTTTCCTCTGTGGCTCTTCTCACGCTGCCACCGTTTACCAAAGGATCCAAGAGCTACCACCATTCTGACCTTCAGTTTCCTTATCCTGCAGAGCCCCAGTTGAATTCCTACAGTGTGGTTCTTACTGATTATTCCCTCTCAGAAGCTTTACTTGTACGTGCTATGCCTCATTTCATAAATTTTCACTTACATACGTGTGCAATAAACATCTATTGAATTAATAATTAATCGCTGGAATTAATAATTCATTGGTAATGTCATAATAATGCAAGTAATAATTAATGTACTACGTAATTCGAGGCACCAGGGCAGAGTGTTTGGAATAAGAGGCTGCTATCAAACTGTTAATATTTATCTTGGTCTACGTGACCTCGCTAACCACAGAGAGCTACAGAGTGGCGACTTTTACAACCTGCTTAGCAAATTGTATATTTGAGGTGGCAAAGGTTCTGCTTTTCAGTGACACAGAGTAGGATTTCACTGTTGCTCTTGTCCTGTCCATTTTCATGACCATAAGTGATACTGAAAACAGACAAGGGCTGAATCCTTTTTTGAACGAGAAAAACGAAAAACGGGAACTGCAAGTTGGCTGATCTCCAGCTGACTTCTGGGACTCTGATTAGTTCTGCACAGGTGCATCGTCTTTCCCTGAGCAAAAGTGTCGCTGCACAGCCTAGCGTTCATGCCTACGGACCTCGCGAGCCAACGGAGGTAGCCTTCGTGACCCACGTGCTCTTCCGGTCATCGTTTCAGCCCGCGTAGTAATTCAAACTTTGTGGACACCCTGTTCTCCTGAAGCTGAGGTCTCTCTAATTTCAGGGAACACTCTTCATGTGCAAGAATGTGGACTTGTTACTGTGTGGTCCATCAGGGTCATTGCCACCACCCTGACAAGTTCTGGGTTGGAAGTTCACGGTCATTTGGCAGAAAGTGGCCCCAGATGTGGCCATGTTAAGTGCTTGTCTTCAGATGCTCCTCCAGATCCAGCCAGGTTTCAAATGCCCACAAATGCACCTCTGAAGATCTCTAAGATTTGCCCTCTCTCACACCACCATCTCCCTCCTCAGGCAACTGTGGTAGCCTTAATTCATCTCCCAGATGGTCCCATTCAAGGCAGAGCCAAAGCACTGCTTTCCTCCCCAGTGTAGCCTGCAGCCAGCTCGTCTGCCGTCCTCAGGCCCAGCCACACACCCAGCTCCCCAGGGTGTGCACCAAACGGGAGCACTCCTGCCCCTGCCCCTTGCCCCAGGCTGACTTCTACTCACCCTGCAGCCTTAGCTGAAATGTCACTTCCCAGAAAAGGCCTTGGCTGAGCTCCCAGATCAGCTTGCGTCTTACTCTCATAAATCCTTCTTGCATAGTGTACATGTAGTTAGAGGAATTCACCACAACTGCAACCACATAGCAATGCATATCATCTATATGCCCTTCTAGAAGGTAAGCTCCATAAAGACAAAGACTGTTTATCTTGTGCATCTTGGTTTCCCAAATGCGTGGCACAGAGGAGATGCCTGAAAAGCAGCTTTGAAAATAAAGAGTGAGGGGCACCTGGGTGGCTCGGTTGGTTAAGCGTCTGGCTCTTGGTTTCCGCTCAGGTCATGATCTCACAGTTTTTGAGTTGAGCCCCACATCGGGCTCTGCACTGAATGTGCAGAGCCTGCTTGGGATTCTCTCTCTCCCTCGCTCTCTGCCCCCTCCCCTGCTTGCTCTCTATCTCTCTAAATAAATAAATAAATAAATAAAAACTTTTAAAAACCAAAGGTAATAAATAATAAATAAATAAAATAATGAATCACAGTGGGTAAGTGGAGGGGGAAATTGGACACTGGCAGCGAGAGGGTTTGGGCAGTTAAAAGCAGGTTATTGGGAAAGTCACTGATGCTAAAGAATAGGCAAGAAAGAAGGGACACCTTGGGTCCAGTTGAAATAATTGAACACCTACGTGCACCAGACCCTGAGCCAGATCTCTTCCCTCAAGGGAAAGGGATCTGTTCACAGTCTAGTGAGGGCAACATACACCTAGGTGTAAATGTATAGCATACACTCTTGAATCACACAGGTTCGATCGTACATGCTTCACCCACACACACAATAGACATTCCGTGTGTCATGTTTTATGCCACAGGATGTCAGCACGATTTGGCAGATCTAAAAATGCTACTCTGGGTTCCTGCCAGCATCTTTTCCCCACGAGGTTTATTCCCGTACTTGAAGATGGGTATTTGCCTTAAATCGTGCACTTTCCCTCCATTCGACTTCTTCACCCGGTGCTCAACTGCAGCAAAGATGACCCACTCAGGGCCAACAGGAGAAAACGCTAGAAGTAGGATTCAACAGAAGGGGGAGCTGAGCTGCAATGCAGTCTCAACAAAGACCTCGGCCGATCCCATGGAAAGCTCCAGAGCTGTGATGCCTCTCTGGAGTTTATCAGCGGGGCCGGACTTTTGAATCCCCACACTGACCAGCCATCAGATGCAGGAGGCCCAAGGATCGGGAGCAACCTTCGACGAGGCAGCTCCACTGGGCTGAGGGCATTTCCTGGGGAGAAATTCAGCCATAAGCAGTCAGTAGGAAACCCTCGGGGACGCTGGGGAATGAGTGCCTTTGCCCTGAAGGTGAGACCAGGGAGAAGAGGCAGCAAAAGATTCTAGACACCAGCTTGCTTCCCCATAACAGGATCCTTTCCCATCATCGACTTGTGCTGACTGGTGGATAGAGGCATGTAGAAATGTGCTGTCCCTTCAAGAAAGAGTTAAAGACGTTTCCCAAAGGTGAGAGCATGAGGATGATTTTGCCCTTAGAAACAGGAGTGGTGACCAGAGATGAGTCTCGGAGAGCTTTGTGGCTCCGAGCAGGGCTGTGGGCCAGAGCTCCTTGCTCCCTTGCTGCCTTTCCTGTTCTTAGAAGGAGCGATTTGTCCTCAGCTGCAGTGCAGGAATGACTGCCAGGGAGGCTCGCAGAGTTGCAATCACGGAGATCTTGCCTCAAGCCTCACCGAGCTGCTGCTGGGTGGGAAGGGCAAAGCGGAGAGACAAGCCCACTGCCCGGCTCTTTCAAGATTCCACGTGCTCCCGCAGTCCTGTTCAAACCCCTCATCCAAGCGGCAGCACCTGGAACAGTGACAGGCTCTCCGTCTTTGCCCACCAATTATACGTGCAGTTGTGCATAAACCCTGTGATCTGAATAAACCGTCAGGGGAGCCACGGCCCTTTTGGCCACACACTGCCCGCTGTTTTTCCAAAGCTCCAGTCCTATTTTTTTTCCGCTCCTCTCTGCCTTGTCCCCTGATTGCAGTGCTGATGGAGTGATGGAGCCACCGCACTGGGAACGCCTCTTGCCGCACAAGGGATGAGAAGGTCAGGTGGGTGTGGCTTTGCCACCTGCCACTACATCATCCTGACACAACCCCTTTCCAGGCCAAAAGCAATTCGATGGTCAGATTCTTCCTTTCCAAGCTTATTACAGAATTGCTCAAAGCTCTCATATCTTTCCAGAGAAACCGTAAAACCTTTGTCACATTTCTGGAACCCCTTTCCTATTGGGACCAGCCTGCCACTCACCACTAACCCACATTTTCGTCTATCCCTTTGTTCAAACACGTACTGAGCACCTGCTGTATGCCAGGCTGTATCCTGGGTTCTAGAGGCAAGGACACGGCAGGGACACTGTTTACTTCCTAAGGCTGTCCCACTGCCAGACAAAGCAGTGATGGGGTGTCCCTGGAGCTGCACAGCTGAAGGGTCACCTGCCCTCAGAACCTTACTGCCCGGACCTGCTGCTGCCCAATACCCAGCACTAGCCTCCTGTGGGTGTTGGGCATCGAAATGCAACTGAGGGACTGAACTTGTAAGTTTCTTTCATTCCAGTTAACTTTAATTTAAAAACGAAGATCCTCTTCCATTACTGAAACTTGTAAGTACACTTAGGACAACTTGAGAATGTGGGTCTCCTTTTTGAACTCTAAGTGTTAGGAAGGATAAGTAGACTTCAAGTCTTCCCAAAGAAAGTTTATCATCCACACGGAGCTGTGCCATAAAGTATAAAATTCACACAGGATTTCTAAGACTCAGACTGAAAAGAAGAATGTAAAATGTCCCATTAGTAATGTATATTTATTACACGTGGAAATGACAATACTTTGGATATATTGGGTTAAATAAAATATATTATTGAAATTAATCACCTCGGGTTTTACTTTCACTCTTTAAACCGTGGCTTCTAGAAGTTTTTTTGTTTTTTTGTTTTTTTCAGAAAATTTTAAATTACATATATGGCATACGTTGTATTGGATAGTAGTGTTGTAGAAGAAGAAACAGATGAGGACATTAAAAATTAAAATCTCATGTGGTTATGTGTATGATAGAGAGGTGGGGGACAAACAGGCGGGGTATCTCACACAGGGGTGTGTAGGAGCTTGCAGGACTAAGGAAGCAGAAAAGAGAGGAAAGGACGTTCCTATCAGACAACTTGATGCTGTAAAGACAAGGAAGCACAGGAAAAGTTCCTACATCAAAAACATAAATGAATTAGAATTTTTGTTTAAGTTTATTTATTTATTGAAAGAGAGAGAGAGAGAAAGAGAGCATGAGCAGGGGAGGGGCAGAGAGAGAGAGGGAGAGAGAGAATTCCAAGCAGGCTCTGTCAGCACTGAACCTGACTCATGGTTGGGGGGTGGGGGGGTGGGGAGGGAAGAGGGGTGTGGTCACGAACCCGTGAGATCTTGACCCGAGCTGAAATCAAGAGTCGGATGCTTAATCGACTGAGCCACCCAGGGGCCCCTACATGAATTAGAATTTGTAACGGGATTGTCAATAAAAGCGGGATCAGAAACTGAAGGACTTTGTGCCACAAATGAAGGGACCTGAGCCTTATCCTAAAGACAATCAAGAACCATTGAGAGACTTTAAGGGAAGTGGCCGTGTGGAGAATGAATTTAACCAGATGCCTCCGAAGCCCCTCCTCTACCTGCGGAGGACAGTGAGGCAGAAATCCAGGGGTCCAGCCTGCCCCCTGAAGGAGGGGATGATCAGGGAAGGGGGAGAGGAGGGGAAGGAACAATCCAGATCGCTGTTGCCGTCTGTAGGAATAACAACGTCAGCCACAGACAGGAGTTTTCAGGAAAAGAAGGAATCTTATATTCATGTTCATGTGACTTTCTTTTCTGAAAAAAGATCAAGTTCTTCTTAGAAAGTACAGACCGAACCTGTGAAAACAAACACATATACTTAGGAAGGCAAGTTACAACCAGAGAACCCTGAAAACATGAGCTTCTGACAAACCAAATCAATTAATTTATACCCTGTGGCATGAAAAATGCAATTACAAAAAGAAGGGGAAAAAAAAACTGGCCGTGTTGTGAAGACAGATTTTCCAGGATTACATCCAACCTTGACATGATTCTGATCCTGTTTATTTGACTGCTCTGTGTGGTCAGGCCTCACTTTCATGTTCTTGGCCTGGGGACCCTTCAGGCAAACGGCTTTGAGTACAAATATTCTAGTTCTTTTTTGGGATTCTCTCATTATGTGCCGACTGCATTATTAGTTCCAACCTCATTTCATGACTAATTTGCATTTACTTTCCTATCAGGAGGTCATAGTTTTTTGTCGTTGTTGTTCTGTTTTGTTTTACAAGGAAATGTAAATTGTTGTATTTCTGTTTTTCCGTTAAGCACCTGCCATTTGGGAATTATGCGTCATTCTCTATCTCCCAAGAAGGACTGAATGAGTCAGAATTGAAAATGTGTAAAATGCCTCCGGCTTCTTAGAAGAAGAATGGTCTAGAAGTAAAAACAGAAATATGGATTTAAGAGTATCACAGGAAAATCTCTGGGTTTAATCAACGCAAATGGTAACCAGTTACTGGGCGGCTTCTTGGCACAGACCTGGGAAGAGGAGTCGGGAGGCTGAATCCCGGTCCTACTGTGCGTCTAGCCTCTGTGCCTCGTGGGCCATTCACTTCATCGCCCCTGACTTGCACTTCCTAGTTTGTGAAGTTAAAAGCATATCTGTGGGGGCTGTAAGCAGAACCGAAACAAATACCTTCCCGAAAACCAACTGAGGAGTAAACACTTTTCCATTGGGCGTCACTAGCAATGACAAATTTTTGAGGATGCTAACCATGATTCTGGTGGTTGGTGTCATTGTTGTTTAAACTTCCTGAGCCCAGCACATCCCTCAGCACATGGGCTACAGCAGGTGCCCGATAAATGTTGCCAAGTGGAAGCAGTATTTCTCATGGAGTTCTTCTCATGATACTGTTTTGAGAGATCCTCCTTCCCACCGCACTTTATTCCTTTACAATTTTTTTTTCTTAATGTTTATTTATTTTTGAGAGAGATAGAGCACTGGTGGGGGAGGAACAGAGAGAGGAGACAGAGAATCCCAAGCAGGCTCCGCACTGACAATGAACAGCCAGATGCGGGGCTCGAACACACTCGCCAGGAGATCATGACCTGAGCTGGAATCAGACGCTTTACCAACTGAGCCACCCAGGCATACCTCTTTTATGAGTTCTTAGAACCATCTTCTGCCTCCCATATACGTACCTGAGTCCCTGGGTTTGCAAGGCTGGCTCTCCATGCTGACTATTCCACCAAAGGCTCACTTTTCACCTTTCTTGTGGGTCAAAAGCCACCTCCAGTTTGTTGTCATCTACGCCGCTCTCTGTTGCCGACCTGTTTCTCGTTCCTCCCAGTCTGATTTCTAGAAAAATCCATGATCTCCCACTTCTTTTATATACCCACAAATGACTTTCAAATTTCAGTTTGCCCTTGAACACTTCCCTGGCTTTCTCTCTCTCTCTCTCTCTCTCTCTCTCTCTCTCTCTCTCTCTTTTTAATATCCGCAAATCGTTTGCCTCATTGTCAGGGAAACTCTTTCTCTCCTTTCCTTTTTTTACACAGTTCAACTTCTGCTCCACTATAATCTTTCTCATCATGTGATTTCTCTTTTGGTTAAACCCATTATTTGACACAGTTTACAGCCTCCCCCCAGCTTTACCTTCAGTACCTCGGGCTCCTGTTTAATGCTACGTTTCGCACTGATTGTTTCCTTCTGGGTTAGGGCCATTATTGATGCCATAATATTTTATGATCACAGAGTATTCGGTCTCTAAGAACTTAGGCAAATATAATGCATTTTGGAAAGGGCAAGAGAGAGGAGATTGGCCACCATTTAAAAAGCACAATCGGTGCTTCTGTAGGAAACTGGAATGTGTCACAACCTGTTCTCTCAAGTGCTAATTAGCCCTTTGTCTCACTAGACAGACTGTATTTCAGGACTCCGGGCGTTTGTGTTCTTTCATATCTTATTCTACTTACTCACTGCTTTTCTCAGTGTGATTCCATTGTTCCAGGCCAGCCAGAGGACAAAAAGAGATGAGGAGGATAGTTATAACCGTAACAACTAAGATTTCTAGAGGCTTCACCAGATAAGTCAGGCATCCTTCCAAGAATGTTAACTCCTTTTATCCACCAATGATCCTGTGATGTGGGCATGATTATGATCCCAATGTTATATGTAAGAACATTGAGGCATTGAGTTTAAGCAGCTTGTTCGAGCTACTCTGCCAGTAAGAGATGGAACATAAAGAAAGGCATAAAAGCCATATTAAGTGCACAGCTGTGTCTGCAAGAGGTTGATCTGCTGGTAACAATGGGCTCCCACCAACTTAGAACGTGTATTGGTGAAGGAGGGCCCAGGCAGCACGGTGATTGTGTCAAATATGGAAGGCAGCTGTAAGGGTTGGAGGAGAACACCTCAGTGCAGAAGAACTGCTAAGACAGAAAACCGGTTTCATGGCCAGTTATATGAGGTCAAAGTTTAGGGTCTTCTACCCCAAAGCATGTGCCATCGTAGTGGGATAGTAATGCTTTCCAATGGAAGTACTACTAGCTTAAATCTGTGGACAGCTGAGGTCAAATGGTAGCTACCATTTCACACTGGGGACCAAAGGGCCACCAGATTGGGATTCCCTATTATGGCGCCAGAGTCCATATGATTGGACCCGCATTAGTGACTCCATTGTGATTTCACTCCCTAAGATTTCTTTCTGTTTGCATGGGACACTTCAGATTGCTAAGCAGAGAATGGAGGGGGGAAGGAGTTAGTTTTCACAAGGGAATGCATAAATACACGCCTTGGTGCTAAATCATTCTAAACCTTCCAACACACTGAAAGTCATGAATTGAATAAGGCCTTCTGCAAGGAAGCTCACTGCCATTACTCAAATATTTACACTCTTGTCAGCAGTGGTTTCCATTCCACCAACATAATGATGGCCATTCCTGAAGCCTTTCCCAATCTTGTCCAACTGATGCTCATCTAATACCTCTTAACAAAGTCTTTAATCCCTAAACTGGTGCACCCGCTCTGGAAAACAGTGTGGAGGTTTTCAAAAAATTAAAAATAGATCTACCCTATGACCCAGCAATAGCACTGCTAGGAATTTACCCAAGGGATACAGGAGTGATGATGCATAGGGGCACATGTACCCCAATGGTTATAGCAGCACTTTCAACAATAGCCAAATTATGGAAAGAGACTAAATGTCCATTGACTGATGAATGGATAAAGAAGATATGGTTTATATATTCAATGGAATACTACTTGGCAATGAGAAAGAATGAAATCTGGCCATTTGCAGCAATGTGGATGGAACTGGAGGGTATTATGCTAAGTGAAATAAGTCAGAGAAAGACAGATACCATACGTTTTCACTCATATGTGGATCTTCAGAAACTTAACAGAAGACCATGAGGGAGGGGAAAGGGGAAAAAAAAGCTACAGAGAGGGAGGGAGGCAAACCATAAGAGACTCTTAAATACAGAGAACAAACGGAGGGTTGATGGGGGGAGGGGGAGAGGGACAAGTGGGTGATGGGCATTGAGGAGGGCCCTTGTTGGGTTCAGCACTGGGTGTTGCATGGAAACCAACTTGACAATAAATTATATTTTAAAAATAAAAATAAATAAAAAATTAAAAAAAAATCTTTAGTCCCTAAGCAGTATGAGAGATCCCAATGGTGCTTGGTGCTTCTTTAATAGAGCAGTTACCATATTGCATTATAATCCTTTATTTATCACACTGCTGTGAATACACTGTTTCTTGGACGGCAACCTCATTGTACAGAATCTACATTATAGACCTGTAACATTCAGAGCAACAGGATTACCAGGTAGCATATACTCAGTAAATACATGGAAAGATGAACGAAATCATAAATGAACACGTAAACTGACACAGCCTCAATCTACCTTTCAATTACTTTAAAGTACATATTCTAACCATAGTTGCACCAGGGTTTGATCAGAAAAACAGAGCCACAATGAACGATGCAGGATATGAGATTTATTCTAAGAATTTGACCTCACACAATGGTGAAAGCTGATTAAACAGGTCCTTGTAAAGCCATTGCTTCTTCATCTGATGCCAGGGCTGAAGTCAGCAGTGCAGGCAGTTAGGAAGGGAAAATGGACATGAAGTGGGGGGGGGGGGCGGGTAACAGGGACAAATTGGAACCCTTGAAGATGAATTGGTACACACGTCTGCCTCCAACCTCAATAAGGCAGGCAATATTGGTGCCTCTTACCATGGACTTGCACGTGTACCTTGGCCAAGATTCAGAGCAGCTGACGGAAGAGATCTGATACAAGTTCAAGAAGCTACAGGCATGGTTGCTACTCCTTGCCAACAAGACAAGCGAACAGATCATGAGCTGCAACATTGCCTGGTAATCCAACACTGACCTTCCAGATCAGGCATGAATTTTCCCCATAGCCAGCCCTAACCAGGAACTGTGGGACAGCGTGGGAATTCTGGGAAATGTAGTTCCATTTTATCCAGGTTGACACTACACAAAGGCCCCACAATAGATACACTTTCAATAGCCTGATCCAAGAAAACTGAGCCTCATTGTGACATCTGAGTTTCCATCTTAATTAGGGCACATGCACGCGAGGAGGAGGGAATCAGAAGAGCCCGAGAATGCAATCACCAGAGGGACTGTGGTAGTCTGCATTATTGGCTCCAATTTCTCACCCTTCCCCACATCTACTACACCCTTATTTGCCTCATGGTGGGCAGGTTGTACTTTCCTGAGCCTTGACTTTGGGCATGGCCATGAAACTTACTTTGGCCAGTAACATATGGGTAGAAGGGATAATGAAGTAGATTTCAGCCTAGATCTTAAGAGGCTGCACATGTTTCCTCTTGCCCTCTTGCTCTTTCGCTGTCACTGTGGGAAGATCACGTCTAGGCTAGCCCACTGATGGTAGGAGGAATATCAGAAAAAAATGGAGCAGAGCCATACAGCCCCAATGCAGGTACATAAGCAATAACAATTCATGGTTGTTCTAAGCTGTGTGTTGTGGAGTTGTTTATGACACCACAATAACTAACCAGTACAACTCAAAGCAGACAGGAGAGGGGCCACTTGGAGGCTGCCTTCCGAGCAGCTAAACCTTAGCTTTTGCATGAGTATCAATGCCAACCACTACTTATCTGGAGTTCTTATATCCAGATAAGCCTTTGCAACTGCTCAAAAGTGAGCCATGTGGAGTAGGAAGTGTGGCTCTCGGGGGGAGGGACGGAAGAAGACATCTCTGATGGGGGACATACCTGACCAGCCATGGCACAAAATGGAAACATGTTCATCCGTAGCCAGAGCTTGCAAATTTGATGAAGTTAAAATTCAGGTGTGCACAGAGGAGGTCAGGACTTGGTAGGACTTGGAGTTTTTGTAAGTAAACTTATTTTCAGGTGCAGTTTGGCTGATGAACAGCTGAGGACCTGTCCTCAGCATAGCTTCTCCAAAAACAGCTTCTTCTTTTTTTTTTTAAGTTTATTTATTTTGAGAGAGAATGTGCATGAGTGGGGGAAGGGCAGATAGAGAGAGAGAGAGAGAGAGACTGAGGGAGAGAGAATCCCAAGCAGGCTCTGCACTGTCTGCACACAGCCTGACACAGGGATCAATCCCAGGAACAGTGAGATCATGAGCTGAGCCAAAATCAAAAGTCAGATGCTTAACCAACTGAGCCACCCAGATGTAAGGGAAACAGCTTCTTCGGATGGTTCCCCATCACCCGCAGGATAAATGGCAATTGCCTCAACACAACAAATAAGGTACTTTTCTGACCCGGCCTCCTTGCACCTTCAGAGACCTCTCCAGCCCCTTCTTGTTACTCCTGCTCTCTCACACCTGCAAGTTCTTGTCTAGAGTGTGCCTCTCTCTTCTCTACCTGGCAGGCTCCTATTCTTTCTTCGGAGGCAATCAGAAATGTTCTATTTTGTCTGCGTTTTTCCCACTCTTCCTACTCTATCTACTTCCCACTCTATCTACTTCCAGCCTCCTAGCCCCCCTCTCCGTAGAATCATTGCTCCTCCGAGTACTGTCTTCACTGTGTTACTGCCCTTCTCTACTAAACTATGACTTCTTGCAGGCAGGGAACAGGTCTCCCTTACCACTATGTCCTTCTTTAGTATTTAACCCAAAGCCTGGCCCAAGAGAGGTAAGCAGGAGATTGTAGCCATTGAGATTCAGTTGCTAAGATACTTTTCAAGAGGACAAAAGTTGTTCTTTACTGAAGCTTGTATTGTTATCCCCAAAGGTGACCTCCTAGGGCGTTGTTGATAATCACTGGATGCCAAGGCAAAGACATGGATGTTTCAATTCTTTTTAGAAAGGAGGTCAGCTGGGAATAAGAGAAGAGCCTGCAACTTAAAAATATGCCTTAAAAAATCCCAAACACATAAAACGGCTAAATTCCTGTCTAATGCAAAATAGCTTAACAGAGACCCAGTTTAAATGGGCCACTTAAATACATGCTCAGAGGACATATGCTTATCAGGGCTTTCACTTGGCTTCAGATCCTTCCCTCTCAAACAGCTACATTTTCTTTTCCCAGAACCCTGTCACATTTCCCAAACACCACTCCTTAAGCTTTCAGCCCTTGGAAAAAGCTGAAGCAATGTTTTTACCTTACCAAATTGACCATCGAGTCAAAGCAGTACTTTGGCAAGGTAGCAGGGAGGCCTCCACTTTTTTCAGTTTTAAATGTAGCAGAAAGGAAGTGCAGTCTGTCATTGACCTTCATGCTTTGGCCCACAGAGGCCTAATCACCTCCCGTGTGTTGGGGCAGCCTTGCATCCTCTGGGGTTCCAGATCTCTGAGCAATCTGCCTATCACCCTGCCACTGGCTGCGGCCCACTAGTCAGCACCGATAGGGGGCGCTAGAGAGCGACTCTGAGGCTGTGGGAGCCAGAAGGAACTCGCCCCTTTCTCCTCGCTTTCTGTTCCTTTCAGGCCCTGCTAGCCTTGCGTCTTCACCTCTGAAGCAGCAGATAAATACAGTTTTCAACATTTGCAGAAAACAGCTTATTGTACCCTCCAAGCCCATAGACTCAAGCACCATCCCCTCGAAAGGCTCTGAATTTAAATTCCACGGGAATCTGCCTCTACTTTTAAGATATTCCAGTCTCTTCACTTTGCTTCTCCAGCCGTAGAGGTGCTTGCCACTTTGAAGTTGCAACTCCTTGGAACCTTAGAACTGTCTTTTTTCCCTTTCATTTAACTACGTAACGACTTTATACTTGGCTAATCATTCTTGATACTAAATTCTCTCTGTTTAAGTAACTGGTGTGATTTCTGTCTCCTGAGTGGCCTTTGGCCCTGATGGGCTGGTATGTGGAAATACTTCAGCGGACTGTTCGTTCCCCTGCACCCACTGGGAGGCTTCCTATGGTGTTGATGTCCCTGTTAGGATACCCTGACTGACACGGCTGGTGTGCACCCCTTCCTGTGGTGGTTTCACACTGCCCTCCCGGCCACCTTTCCAGCCCCCCTTCCGATCATGGGGATCTCATGCTCAGGTCTCCAGCACCCACCTTTCTACTGTAGCTCACAGTCTGGCCTTCTGCCCTGGGCTCCCTCAAGATTTTCCAAGCCCCCAGACTATGTGAAGTCACCTGATGGTTAACAATCGGCTCTATGGGGGGATGGGGAGGAGTCCTGTTTTGTGGCATTTGCCAACTTCTGTGATTTGTCAACGCTCCCACCATGGCCATTTTCACGGAACACGGAGTTGGGGAAAGATGCACAGTATTACTTCATTATATAGTAGTTCCACCATATGAGTAAAACAGACATAGATGATCTCAAAAGCATACATAATATGAACATGTAGTAAAAGAATAAAAAAATGATGATGATGTATTTCCTTTATTTTTAACATACTTTATTTAATTGTAATTTCATTTGACTTTAATTATTAATGGCTCTGTTTAACAACTGGGTTGTAGAATTTCTGAAAATTAACAGTGAGCTCCCACCAGCCACTAAGAGCTAGCTCAAGTTCACCATGGGTCACAGCTGCATTTTCCAGGTGTCTCCACCACCCTGGACATCCATGGAATCCTGGGCTTAATGCAGAGCAAGCATAGCATGGTTCAATAAGTCCAGGCTGCCATTCTATTTCTTCCCCATCACCCCAGCCATACACCTCAGATATAAATCGGTTATTTGGGGAACAGCCTGCAAGGTGTACAAATAAAGATACCCCAGAACTCCAGGGATATCAGCCTCCTACCATTAGAAAGGGATCATGGAGGTTTCTCCACCTTTGCCCAGAACTGCTTTGAGGATTTTCCTTTTGTGAAAAGTCACCAGCTGATTTGAGAAAGAAAATGCGAGAAGAGGACAAATCAGAAAAAAGGCAGGGGCAGGGGCCAGTTTGGAGCAGTGGGAATTTCTACTCTTCGCACTGGATCCTAGACCTCGGTCAACCTTGAGTAAGACCTACCAGGTCTCTTACGTCAGAGCCACAAATTCCACACAAACCTCTGAAGGTCAGCTAGTCTTTTCAACAAACTTGGTCTCTGAAAGCTCCCCAAGGTTTTTACCCTTTCAGATACTCAAACTCAGGAAGCAGAGTTCAGGTTCAAGTTCATTTCCCTCTCCAGGACCCACTAATATCTTTATTTCTCTCACTTCCCGTTCATTCCCCCACCTCCTCTACTTCTCAATAGCTCAAAAAATCTCCATTTTTTTTAAGGCTGGAAATTCTGGAAGTGAATCCAAACAAACTCTTCTTTTTGGCTTTCTGCCTGCCTTCCCTGAATCAGTGGACAGTGAAGACATAACTATTGAAAAGCAAAGGAAGGGAACACAAAGAAGAAAAACAGTTAATATTTCCCTGAGGGCTTCTGTGAATCTCGAAGATGATAAATATTAACTATTAAGATTGTAATGTGAAATCTTGTTTAAATTCTTGGTACTTCTGGAAGAAGTCCCTTGTGCTGGGTTTCCCCATTGTGTCAAATGTCTCTTGTGAACTGTTTATGTAAACTGGTTGTAACTGGGGGACCTCCTGATGCAAATGGTTGGCTTGATCAGAATCAAAATGGCAAAACTTTGACCAGAGTTAACACTTGAATAATAAGATATCAAGTTGTAACCTTGAATTAGTTGCTGATTTTGCTGCTGAATTAGTTGTAACCTTGAATTAGTTGCTGATTTTGCAAGGCAGTTCAGGTCTGTTAAGAGCTAATGTTTTTAAATGCTTCCACGTGCTAGGCACAGGACCAAGTGCAGCTAGCCAAGGACGTGGGCATTATTTTACACCCATTTTAGAGATGAGGATATGGCAGCAATAAATGTAACCACAGTAATGGCAGGGACAGGAATCGAACCCATGCAGTCTGTTGTAGGTACACTGGAATGATTATCATTTTTACCAAGGAGGAAACTGAGGCCCAGTAGAAGTAAAGCGCCCTGAAGATGTGTCCACCTGGCCACCCTCCAGCCCCACTTCTGATCATGGGGATCTCATGCTCACATCCCCAGCACCACCCCTCGACCACAGCTCCCAACCTGGGCTGAGCGGAGATTGGAACTCCGGCCCTGCCCATCCCTGACATGCTGCTTCTTAAAGGCACTGCTCTGCGTGGCGGCACAGTGATGGAGAGTCCCCAGGCACACATTAGTCGAATTACACTTAACTACTGCAGAGGCTTATTATGCATTTTCATCTTCTTAGTGCTTTCTAATTAAAAAGGAGGGGAGTGGTGATCTTTTTGCTCTGTAACTTCTGTTTTCTCTGAGTGGAAAGCAGAGGGCCCCCAACGAGAGCCTTTGCATAATAGAGCTTATTGTATTGCAATCAGCTGTTTAAGTGTAGAGTTCTCCAAGGTCCCTTTTTACTGGAGAGAGTTAATTAACAACACAGCCACTAATCACTTACCCGTGCTTAGTCTTGATTGCAAAGAATATGTGAACATACTAAGTCACCTTAAAGTCTTAAAGTGTGCCCCTACTGTCGCAGGCTTTAATTAATGGTAATAATAGTAATAATAATGTTAATATGACTTGACATCAATTGAGTGCTTACTAAGGACCTGGTACTTTGCAAAGTGGTTTTTATTCAATCCTCACAAAGAAGATACATACTATTATTTTCATCTCCACCTTGCTGAGGAAAAGCCAGAGGTGAAGGTCAGGTGAATGTGACACAGCTGACTTTTTTTTTTTTAATTTTAAAAAATGTATTAGTAACTAATTCGAGTTAGTTACCGTACAGTGTAGTCTTGGCTTCAGGAGTAGAACCCGGTAATTCATCTCTTACATACTGCACCCAGTGCTCATCTCAACAAGCGCCCGCCTCGATGCCCACCACCCATATAGGCCATCCGCCCACCTACCTCCCCTCCAGCAACCCTCAGTTTGTCCTCTGTATTTAAGACTCTCTTATGGTCTGCCTCCCTCTCTGTTTTTATCTTATTTTTCCTCCCCTTCCCTTATGTTCATCTGCTATTTCTCAAATTCCACATATGGGTGAAATCATAAGACACCGTGACAGAGTTGACCCTTGAACTAAGGTGCATGCAACTCCCGGCCCAGACTCTGAGCCTTGACAGTCTCCGTGTCTCAGGTAATGGGGATAATAAATCATTTCCTTTTCTACTGAACCAGGGAACCCTTTTACTCATCCAGCAGAGCTCAGAGTCAAGAAATCTAAGAAATTGAAAAAAAAGACCCTCCCAGCAATAAACTGAAGTTACAGACCATTTGATTGTAACTAAGGAAACCTTTGCAAGACTCACTTGAGTTTGGGGAAATGGCAGCCAAACCCAAAGCCAGTAGCGATCCACCCTCCCAGCGGTGCTCCCATGACTGAGACTTCAACATGGCAGCATGTGGGTGGCCTCTGAGTGGCCAAGTACAAGCTCAGCTGAGTGGTACAAGTTACCAACTCTTGTAGCTAAGGCTGACTCTTCAGTGTCCAAGAAGAACCTGGTCCCACGCTCAGGTTGGGGGTGGGGGCTGGGCACGAAACAAAAGAATTAGGAGACTATAACCAGGCCCCCTTCCTACGGTCGTTACGTACGTGACGTCACAACCTATCTCCTCTTCCTAGAATATTCATTCATGCCCATCAGATCCTCCTCCCCAACTCCGATGACGCTTTTAGTCTCAGTTTAATTTCCTCTTCTCATGGCAACCTCTCCTGACCCCCAGAAGAGGCCACACATCAGTCTCTCTGTGCCAGGGAAGCCTCTGGCGTGTGTAACAATGGGAGTATTTATCTGGGTAAGTGTTGATTAAATATCTCTTTTCAGTGCCTGATTGCAAATTCTACATCTTATTCTTTGTTCTACCTGCAGCCCAGTTCAGCGCCCGATCCTAAAGGACACTCACAAACACTGATTGTATTAGTGGCCTGGGGCTGCCCACTAAAGTACCGAAAACCCCAGGCAGCTTAAAACAATAGGAATTGTCTCCCAGCTCTGGGGGCCGGAATCTGAGGTTACATTGTGGGCAGGGCCAAGCTCATTCTGAAGGCTGGAGGGAAGAACCTCTCCCAGGCTCTCCTGGCTTTTGTCGTTGGTAGCAACCCTTTGTGTGTGTGTTCCCTGGGTTTCATAGGTATGTCCCTCCAGTCACTCCTCCCCGGGTGGCTCCATGCTGACTTTCCTTTGCGCCTGTCTGTCTCTGTGTTTAAGCTTCCTTCTTTTTTTTTTCAAACAAAAGGTCTCACATATTACTGAACCGACCTACTGGTGCAGAGGCAGAGTAACAGAGAAAAATCATTTCCCCGGGAAAGCGTGCCTATTGTTCAGACAGTAGTGGTGTTTGCAGAGTGACAGGATAGGAGCACGTGACCTTCGTGCAGCGTAAGTAGGTGTGCTGTCTCACGTGCAATCCCTTATAGACCCAGCCTGGTTCTTGTCCAGTGCCTCCTCTTGGAGTCGGACCTGAGTTTGTTACCGGTTTTCACTCAAAGCCACTGGAGAGGGGGCCGATTCTACCTTTGTTTCATGGCCAGGAATCGCTTGATCCTGAAAGTCTCGTGAGAAGATAAGACAAGGAGCAGTCACCGGAATAAACCATGATGGAGGAGAAAAGGAGACTCTTTGTTTTGTTTTGTTTTGTTTTTGTTTAATTTTTTACAGTTTATTTATTTATTTTGAGGGAGAGACAGCATGAGTGGGGGAGGGTCAGAGAGTGAGGGAGAGAGAGAATCCCAAGCAGGCTCCACACTGTCAGCACAGATCCTGATGCAGGGTTTGAACTCACGAAACCGAGAGATCATGACCTGAGCCAAAACCGAGAGTCAGACTCTTAACCGACTGAAACACCCATGTGCCCCAGAAGACACTTTTTATTTATTTTTTTATTTTATTTTATTTTTTTTTTTAATTTTTTTTTTCAATGTTTATTTATTTTTGGGGGACAGAGAGAAACAGAGCATGAACGGAGGAGGGGCAGAGAGAGAGGGAGACACAGAATCGGAAACAGGCTCCAGGCTCTGAGCCATCAGCCCAGAGCCCGACGCGAGGCTCGAACTCACGGACCGCGAGATCGTGACCTGGCTGAAGTCGGACGCTTAACCGACTGCGCCACCCAGGCGCCCCTCAGAAGACACTTTTTATATAAGGGGGCCTCTCATGTGGGATTAAGGCCTACCCTAATGACCTCATTTTCACTCAATTACCTTTGTAAAGAACCTATTTCTTTATAAGTTCACATGCACAGGTCCTGGAGGTTGGGACTTCGACATATCCTTTTTAGGAGACACAGTGTGATCCATAACAGCAACTGAATGAATAAATAAATATTGGGTGCTATAACTTTCCTCATTTGCAACATGATAATAACACTTGTTTTGATTCCATATGCAATTTTGAGATGCAAGCAGTAAATGGCAATAGCGTATGGCATTCCTCTGCCTACCAGTAAATGTGATTGGACCGGCCAACGTATCTGGGGGGATGTTTTAAGTGTAATTAGACCAAAGTTTAGGTGCAATCAGAATACAGTTCAAATATCGGATAGGATAGGATAGGATAGGGGAACAGGAATTGCAAAATATGCAAAGGTGAGAATTTCTACGCCCCAAATCCGGACCTGGGGTATGACACGTGCAGTGTGCTCATGAGGTGAGTGGCCTTTAGAGGCACAGAGGCAAATAGATGGGCTCTGGGGGAGACAGATTTGAGCTGGGACCTTGGCTCTGTGCCTCTCTTGAACTATGCATCTCTCTCGGTGTTAGTTTCCTAATCTATAAAATGGGCAAATAGCCCTTTCATAGCCCCACTGAGGTCCTAGGGGATATTGAATGGAGTCATCTTACACACGTGTAGCACAGCGACTGGTGTATAATAACCAGTCCCTAAATGGAAGATTTGTATGTAATATATGTTTGGGCTGTGCTAAAAGCCCGGGCCGTGCAGCTGGCACAACTATGTGGCAACATGGACAAACTGCAGGGTGACTCTGGTGGCAGTGACCTGGAACTGGCATCTCTGGTCTCCGGCCGTCTCTCCGGCTTAGCTGGGAGAGAACCATGGAACACCGTCCTCTGTTCCTGTGTTTCTCCCCTCTCCCATCTACCAGCAGGCACCCAGGAAAGGATGCAGAACGGGTGCAAATACAAAACTGCCCCAGTGGTCCATGTCCTGAGTCTGTGGGGACAGATGTGAACGCAGCACCACATTAGATGCATTAGGATTAGGGCCTCTTTCCAGGAGGTCAAGGAAAAGGAGGTGAGCAGCTGTGTTGATCGCAGGTTGCTCTCTGCCTTCAAGGAGAGCACACAAAAGGCGTTGTCTGAGATGCCAGGAATGCCGGGACATTCTTCAGGGACAAGAGGACTATGGACACAGAGCTCCAGCTGCCCCGTGAAGAGGGCTGCAGCCAGTGTGGCCGAGCGTGTTGTTGCCCAAAGTACTGGCAATCCTGGAAGGGCCATTCGTTGGCTCGTTGAAGTATCGGGCTTCCATGTTTTAAAGCTACGTCGGTGTGACATTTTGGGGTCCAACAGAACTTGATTCAGATCTTGGTGGAGCCACATCCTAGCCGGGTGATCAAGGAGAAATGACTTAATCTGAGTCTCGGTTATTTCAGCAGAGACACGAGGATGGTTCCTATTTCCTAAAGACGATTGAGAGGAGTTAATGAGACGGGTGTGCCAAAGGTCCAGCACAGGGCCTGGGACAGAGAGAACACCTGATAACAGGTAGCCAGTGCCCCGCCAGGTTACAGGTCAAATACCAGGACTCAAATCCTGGCTCAGCTAGTTACTCTCTATGAGATCTTGGGCCAGTTAACTTCTTCATATCTCTGTTTTTCCACCTATAAAATGAGAATTTTTATATATGTCCACAACCCGCTATCCACAATTTCCAAATCCAAATGCTTCAGGACACCAAAAAGATTTTCTCTAATTCCACTGGTGACAAAAGCTGACCTCCGCTGGCAGGAAGCTGTTTCCAATCTCCATCTGTCCCACTCGGTATAAATATGCACATTGATTATGGAGATGTTGTCCCAGACCTGACCGGGGGTGTTACATAATATATGGTATATGAATTCCACCACCTTCTTAAAATTTGAAAACTCTGAATTCTAAAAGCCATCTGGCCTCAAGGCGTACTAGAGACCTGCATGTAGAACCCAGTTCGTGGGGCTGGAAGACTGTTGGGACCATCTATGGAGGACAGGACCCAGCACACGGAGGGCTTGGTGAGGGCACCCAGGTCCACGGGTCACAGACTCTCGACACCCAACCACAAAGGTCAAAATCCTGTTCCACCGCTTTTTCTTTTTTTTTTTTTTAATTTTTTTAACATTTATTTATTTTTGAGACAGAGAGAGACAGAGCATGAGCAGGGGAGGGTCAGAGAGAGAGGGAGACACAGAATCCGAAACGGGCTCCAGGCTCTGAGCTGTCAGCACAGAGCCCGACGCGGGGCTCGAACCCACGGACCACGAGATCATGACCTGAACCAAAGTCGGACGCTCAACCGACTGAGCCACCCAGGCGCCCCCCCACCGCTTTTTCTGCGTGACCTTTGGTGAGCTCCTAACCTTTCTCGTTTTCCCCACTGTGAAATGATCATTGGGACAATAATTAACAAATAAACTAAAGCAATTAGTATATGTAAAGCACCTGGTAAATTGCCTAGTACATAATAAATACTACTAAGTGTCAGCTTTGATTATAATAATTATTACATTTTTATACGTAGGTGAAAATTCCTTCTTTTTAAAGGGCATGGCATTACAGCAAAACTCAGAAACCAAGGCACTTGAACTTGGATTGCTATTCCAAGAATTTTCCAGGGACTAGAAAGGTTACCCAGTGTATTAATCTAAACTGACCTTTTGTGCCTTCCCTAATCAGATCAAAGCACTTTTCATTAAAATGGTTTTATTTTCACGTAATGTGCTTGATGAATTCTGCCCCCGCCCCCCCCCCCGGGAACTGATATGACAAAAATAAGAACAAAATGGTTATTTCTGGCTCTTAGCAACACAAATATTCGGATGGACAGGTGAGGAGGAGGATGGTTGAAGAATCACCCAGGGAGGATGCTGTGCTAGGTGTTGTTGGACATGGCACCTGTTTCTACTGCCTTCTGCCCCTCCCAGGGTGGTCGTGGACAGGTGCCATTCATATTTCCAAGAGAGCTTGTGGTGGGGCTGGGGGACAGCATCATATGCGCCCCCCACCTCACCATTTGCATCTACCCCATGTGTGCTGAGACCACATGTCCCCACGTGGCTGACAACTGGTGCCTAAGTACAGCAGGGGTCCTGGTGCCAGCCCATACCTGCCACCAGTTCGGGATTCCTTTAATGGGCACTGCTGGCCCGGTCAAGACTTTTTTAGAACTTCTGTGGGAGGCTTGTCCTCCTCAGGCCTTTCTTTCCCCTCTCCTCAGTCAGACGCCTCGTTGGCGTTGGAGTCTGAAGGCTCTCCCTGCCTAGTAGCGCTTTATCACCTTTATTGTTCAGAGACAGTTACTCTAATAGGTATCTTGCACACCGAATCTTCTCTAACGCATCTTGGTGTTTGTTCCTTGATAGGCCCTCGCTGACCCAGCCTGTGTTTATTTCGCAGACTCCCTTGCCTTGAGGGTTCAGGATGGTATTTGGGTTCTGTCTCTGAGATGTTCTTGCGGGGGACTTGGAAAGGAGAAGGAAAGGAGCGGTGGGGGTAGCTGACAGTTGGGTTTTAGCAGATAGAGGTTTTGCAGCAGCCAGATTCTGCATGCCATACTCTGATCACCAGCTTCGTGGACTCAGGCTACTGTGACATTGGCAGTGGCAGCAGGGAGCCCCAGGTCACAGCTGCTGCGGCAGGACTTCAAAGCCAAGTAGCAGCCCCTTAGCTCCTGCTCTTACAGCAATTCCAATAATTTCAAAAACAATTATTTCCCCGAACTGGACTTCTTTCTGCTTAAAACGCCCGAGGTGATTTCTGTGTCTTGCGCCGAATACTGACTGATGCAGCAATGGCTTTGCAGGTTGCAATGTTGACTTTTCTATGCTCAGGGAAACAATTTAATAAAGCTGTTACCTTCTCTAGCTTGGAAGTGAGACTACAGACCTACCAAGCCGGTAACTCAAGAAGAAGGGATTATAAAAAAAACTAAAGGATTAATTTGTGTTGGCTGCTCCTCACAAGGTGTTTCAAGAAAAATTGAGCTCCCTTAAGGATTAGCCAGTGCGCAAGCAGAGATGGAAGGGAACGGAGAGTTCGGGGATTAAGGTCGTCGCTCTGTTGGAAAGGCAACTGCTTCCATACCTGATTTTCTTGAGCCAGTCAGTTCTTGAGATAGTCCTTCTTTACCCAGTCAAAGGGGTCTTTCTTTGGACGGTGAATTAAATGGCCATCTTATTTATGCCCCAGATAGCTAGACAGAGGACAATTGTTCGAACCTTTTCCAAAGACCTCTTAAGTCCTTCTAGTCAAACGTCAGGTCAAGCAAAGGCATCCATCGCTGACCAAGGATGGAACTGGAGGTGTTAGCTTCCAACCCAACCCCCTCGTCTTCACAATGTCTGCCTGTAGGATTTCCTCTGTTCTGGACTGCTTGACTCTCCCCAAGTTTCCTTTTCTATTTGAGGGTTTTTATTGCCGTTGCCCTGGTCCTGCTTGCTTATTGTATATTGAGGGGAGGAGGTGCCAGTAAACTATCTTCTTGTTTACAGGTTACTGAACCATAAAGAGCCAAAGTCAGACCTGACATTCTTGACTTTGAGCTTAGTAATTCAGAAACCAGCTGGTATGTAGGGTTGTCTCCCTTGGGGAAAAGTGATTCTGTTCCATGTGTGGGAGGAAGGAGACACATGGATAATTGGAGGCCAGAGGGGTAGGCTGTGTTGGAGGCAGATCGTTATGCATAAAAATCCTTTCCCCAATTCTGCTCATGTGTTTCAGTCAGGGTCCAATCAGGAAAACACGGACGCCACCAGGCCTTTCCTCGAGAGGGAATTTAACATGGAATCGGTTTCACAGGGACAGATGAGATAACCCAGAAATTAGCAGTGTCCGAGACTGTTGTTACCTCGGGGATTAAAGGGACAAAGGCAGGAGGCAAAAACCAGAAGCACAATGGCCATCTCTTGGGAGAGCCAGGACTGTGGAGGGAGGAGCTGTCTGGCAAGAGGTGGAGTGACAGAGGAAACACAGCTAAGGCAAAGAGGGAGAAAACTGCGCAGCCTTCTCTCCTGCTCCTGCCATCCTCCACCAGGAGATAAGGAAACTCGGGAGACACGGTTGGTTCCCTGTGATATATATCGTGGGCCAGGCTGGATTGCATTTCCTAACCTCCCTTACAGTTAGCTCTGCCACGTGATTACATTCTCTCCTTTGGGGTGTGAGCAGAAATCATGTGCCAACTTTCAAAGCTTGGGGCTCACAGCAGTGGGCATGCTGCCTCCTTGTGACCTTCCTCCTACTCCCCAGATGCCATGGGGGGATTTAGAATTCACTGAACAGACAGTGACACGTACTAGCAGAAGGGAGAGCGATGCTTGGAAGAAACCCAATGACATGGACAATTCACCTGGGAAAAGGTACAAAAGGGAGAGACAAACTATGTTCTTTAAGACACCGTAGTGTTGCGTCTCTTGGCTGCTACAGCTTAGGTCTTTATCCTAATAGAGATGTTTCTCTTCTTAATTTATCTGTTCGTTCATTTATTCAAACATCTGTCATCACCTGTGATGTAGGCATTCGGGTACAGGAGATAAAAGTATGAACAAGTTCTTACTTCTCAGGGAGGTCACTGCCTACTAGGGAAGACTGAACATAATACACAGAAATACAGCACAGGGTAATGAGTACATATAAATACAACAGATCGAGGATAGAGAACTAACACGGCTTAGGAACCGTTCTTAAAGGACAGCGTCGAGGAGCACCTGGGTGGCTCAGTGGGCTAAGCAGGCAACTCCTGATTTTGGCTCAGGTCACCATCTCACAGTTTGTGAGATCGTGTCCTGAGTTGGGCTCTGCACCAGGCGTGGAGGCTGCTTGGGATTCTCTCTCTCCCTCTCCTTCTACCCTTCCCCAGCTTTCGTGCTCTCTCTCTCTTTCTTAAAATAAATAAATGAACATTAAAAAAAAAAAAACAAAGGAAAGAATTGACAGTCGGGGACTTGGAGGAGGAGTATTAGGCATCACTACTAGTGAATGAAAACCTGCTCTGTGGCAGGCCCTTTATCGGGTCCCTGGAATATATAATCACTAACGCTCACAATATGGAGACATGTGTTAACACTTCTGATTTTACAAGTACAGACACAGAAATTCAGACAGTTTAAATTATTTCTCTAGGGCCACACAATTAATTGTTAAGACTGAACCCCAGGTTGACCTGACTTTAAAACCAATGTTCTTCACGCCGGTCAGAGTGGCCAAAATGAACAAATCAGGAGACTATAGATGCTGGAGAGGATGTGGAGAAACGGGAACCCTCTTGCACTGTTGGTGGGAATGTAAACTGGTACAGCTGCTCTGGAAAACAGTGTGGAGGTTTTCAAAAAATTAAAAATAGACCTACCTTATGACCCAGCAATAGCACTGCTAGGAGTTTATCCAAGGGATACAGGAGAGTTGATGCATAGGGGCACTTGTACCCCAATGTTTACAGCAGCACTTTAAACAATAGCCAAATTATGGAAAGAGCCTAATTGTCCATCAACTGATGAATGGATAAAGAAGATGTGGTTTATATACACAATGGAATACTATTTGGCAACGAGAAAGAATGAAATCTGGCCATTTGTAGCAACATGGATGGAACTGGAGAGTGTTATGCTAAGTGAAATAAGCCATACAGAGAAAGACAGATACCATATGTTTTCACTCTTATGTGGATCCTGAGAAACTTAACAGAAACCCATGGGGGAGGGGAAGGAAAAAAAAAAAAGAGGTTAGAGTGGGAGAGAGCCAAAGCATAGGAGACTGTTAAAAACTGAGAACAAACTGAGGGTTGATGGGGGGTGGGAGGGAGGGGAGGGTGGGTGATGGGTATTGAGGAGGGCACCTTTTGGGATGAGCACTGGGTGTTGTATGGAAACCAATTTGACAATAAATTTCATATATTGAAAAAATAAATAAATAAAACCAATGTTCTTTCTGCTGCAGTAAAGTCATCTCTGCATCAAATGAGCTTCTTCAGTTTTGTGATACACTTAACAGAGCACCTGCTGGACAGATGCCTGCTTGTCTGACCTGCCCTCAACGTTCATCTAATGCATTGCTCAGGCCTATGAGGAGACGATGGAAGAAAGCGTGGCAAGAAGAAGCCACTGTCATTACATGATTTATTTGCTTTATTTCTGACCAGAATACGGTCCTCACCACCAGCATGACTGCCCTCCTTATTTCATATCAGATTTGTTCTAAATGACTTCAGGCTGTTTCCCAAAAAAGCCAGACAAAGATTTACCACCATGAAGGATGTTCAAAAGAAATGCTTTAGGCTCTGGCCACATTTAATAGCTCTGTCTCTGAAAGTTCTGGGCAATTGACAGGACAAGAGAGCCACTTTCCACTGGGCCCGAAGTCCCCATTTTTTATGTACCTGAAAAGGAGACATTGCAGCTTGCATTAACTCTAGGAGACATCTTCTAATGACCAAGAATAGGTGACAAAGCCAACCCTTACCTCCAAACACTAGATTAATAATTGAACAAGATTGTGACACTCTGTGCAGCACTGCTTCTAAAAAACTTAAATAAGACCGACTGATATCAACAGGGATTTTTATCTGGGTATCTCCTTGACATGATAAGAGGGAATGAGAACCGTAATTGTCTATTGGAAATGAACAACATAAGGCTTTTCAGAGTCCCAAAGCCAATCTTTTCCCATTTCAAATGATGTGAAGTTGCCAGTCTCTGCCCTTTTTGCAAATGATAGTTAAAAAAAAAATAAGAAAAGATATTTTGAAGGCAGCTGTTTTTAAAACAGGACAAGATAATATGGTCTCAGAGCGAAAGGGTCATAAGTTATGTCCTGTGATAGTCTAGCCACAGTGTACCTCTGAGTTCTTATGGAGAAGTCATTATTTAACAGTAAGTAATGCGTAGGTCATACAATGTTTTCTTTGAGGAAATTTGCAGTATTTGACTGATTCTTCATTCACAAAATATTCACAAAAAGAAGTATGTGAAAGGCACAGGGAGGTCGGTTTTGCAGGGACAGAGGCCAAGGCGTGAAGTGATTATGCCAAAGATGACAGAGAAAAAACACACTTTGGGGTACAGAATCTAAATCTCCTGAGTCAAGGGCCCACTAAACCCCAGTTTTTTCTATGCTTGCCTATTAGGCATTTTTGCTAACATTCGTTAATGATCGGAATGACATATCTAATCAAGATCTCACAGAAACATGATGGGATATTGAGCTTGCTGATATACACACCAAATAAATCAGCTCACAAAAAGACAAGAAATCAGATACCCCATTCTCTTCTGGGATGTCTATAAAAAAAAAAAACCAAATCAAATCTCTTCACTGGGCTTGGATTACTAGTAGGTGCAGATACATCTTAATTTAGCTTCATTGCTCCTTGAGATCCTACAAATAAACTGAAAACTAAGAAGATACTTTTGGTCCATGTGACATTATTTATCTTTTTCTGATGTCTTGAAAGAGGTTTCCAGCCTAGTTGAGAATTTGGGGAAAAGAGATAAATCTGCCTTTTTTTTTTTTTTTTTTTTTTTAATAATGAGAATACATTGAAGATGCGAACTGTCAGAGGTCTGGAAGAATTTATCTTGTCACTGGCTCACTGACTTGCTTTTCAAGGCAATCCCAAGAACACCAAGCAACGTTTTGCAATGTCTCACTGTTGGGATTGTCCTCGGTAGCATATCTGTTCCACATCCCCATGCTCTCCCAAGATGAGACGATAGGAAGAGACGTAACAAACAACGTGTTCTATTTCACTGTGCTGAGACGCTCAAAATTTTCTCCTTTTCACTGTGTGTCCTTCATGTAGGTATCTCCAGTTCACACCCAGCCAGAGGAGGTAGAGGAGAGAGAGGCCCCTCCGCAGCTGGGCTGCTCTCTGCTCCCAGCGGGGAGCCTTTTTACTGTCCATCCCTCGTTACTGTTGGCTTGTCCTCCTGACGCGCGGCCACCTGGGGAGGAGCTGTTCTACTTCATCACCACATCTCCATGCCTTCTTTTTTCTCCCTTTGTCCTCCTTCCTCTTCTGCTCCTCTCTTTCCCTTTCAGCCTCGTCAGTTCTTACAACTCCCCAGATGTGGCCAACATGCTCTCCAACTCCCACTACCCACATGGTGGTCTGGTGAATGTCTCCCACTCCCTGGGTTGCCCTCCAGTTCCTCCCCGAGGTGGTTTTTGTTTATCCACACCAGTGGTCATCTTATCAACAATAGAAAAATTGAGCCGGGGCAACAAAAGGACTCTAGGGCCCTGAGCAAAGCTGTGTCTGAGATGAAATGTCCTCAGTGTAACTTGTGGAGTCTTCCGGCAACCACTGGGGCTTGTATCCATGCCAGCCAGTGTGCTACTGAAAGCAGCTATTTGCTCCTCTCTGGAGGTAGAGGAAGTGAGCAGATGGGGACTTCTGCTTCCTTCCTCCAATCTTACGTTACTTCTTCAGCCTGTTTTCTGACCTTCAGGAAGTGGGAGAGGACAATCATGTGAGCTGATGAGGGAGAGAGCCTCACAGCTCCAAGATCTCCTGCCATTGTTAGTATGCGTGGCCTCTCCTTTCTTGACTCTACACCTCTACTCAAGAACTTCACAAGCTTTTACTTCTCCAAACCCCCTTATTCACTCAAAGAAGAAATGGAGCAATTTTGGTCAGACCAAGAGTAGGCAGCCAAGATTGCAGACTCCATATTAGACTTTGCACTGAGCCCGGTTTTATCAGTTTGCTGCGATTCCTAACATACTTGTATGTACTAACATGGTGAAAGTGTGGGGTCCATTAGGGATGAGTATTAACACCTGCCTGTTTCAGCATCTTCCTAAAGGACTAGGAGACAATTAAGAGAGAAAGGTCCAAGATTTCCAAAGTCTGGGACTCTAAGGAGTCATCAGGGCTCTAAGGAACCAAATGAAAAGAGGTGGGTCACAGAAGGGTTTATGAATCTGCAAACCAGGAGTTTGTGGTGATTCTTAACAGGGCTAAGTGTGAAATAAATGTTTCAGGACAAGAATAATCCAAATTGGAAATAGAATGAATAGTCAGAGCTATTGATGGAAATGAGGTTTACAAAGACAGCTGAGTAGAGACCATTAAAGTTTATTCCTCACAGAAAGCAAAGTTGCTACTATTTCTTATTAATCCTAATAGGTTACTTGTTTATTGTGTGGATTAAAGGTATACATTATCTACATATGTCATATCATCTGTAAACAATACTCTTTATCTCCCCCTTTCCAATCCTATGCCATTTATTTTCCTTGCCTCATTGCACTAGATGATACCTTCAGCAAAATGTTGAGTGGAAATGGTAAAAGTAGAGGCCCATGTCTTACTCCTCATCTCAGAAAGAAAGTTTTCAGTATTTCATCATTAAATATGAGATTTGCTATAGGGTGTTTATAGATAACCCTTACATTAAGGAAGATTTCTATTTTGCTTAGAGTTTCTATCGTGAACAAATGTGAATCATGTTGCATATGTTATACACGTATTGGCTTAATCACATGGCTTGCCCTATATTACCACTTGGGGAATTGTGTCATTTGATTTTCCATGTTAAACTAACCTTGCATTTCTGAAATAATGCCAACTTAACTGTGACGTATTATCCTTTTTGTATGTCACTAGATTCTAGTTGTTAATATTTTATTTAGGACTTTTGCACCTAAGCTCATGAGACAGAAAATAGGTTTTTCTTCTGACACCCTTGTTCAATTTTGTTATAAAAGCTATGTTAACCTCATAAAATATATTGGGAACAGGTCAGATAGTGTACCTTATTTTTCTACTTTCTGTGCATGCTGAAAGTTAGCTCATTTCTCTACAGTCCCATTTTCTCTGGATTTTTTTACTTTTCTGATCTTGACTCTCTTACCACCCCTAAATTCCAATTTCATTTTTTCCCCATCCGTGGGTCTTTGATCTCTGTAGCACCATCGTCTTATGCTCTGAGAGCAAAAATGGTGGTAAACATAGAGTTCACATTAATCTGTTCTTCTCCTTTGAGTGTCTTGGCCCCTCAAAACCTGGCTCCCGTGGTCACTCTATGATGCCTCAACAGCTTTTTAAAATCCAGATTTTACGGTTTGGGGGGACATTTATCGTAACCAAAAGAGGAAATGCAATTCTCATCTTTAGGGTTGATGTCAGATTGAATCACTTCTCATTGTTCTTTCTTTGGATAACAGAATACTGGGGGATATCAGGTGATGTCAGGTGGAGGTATGAACAAGTGGTTACACGAAGAGCGTCAGCAGTCAGAACCAGGCTTGAGTTACAGCTCTGTGACTCTGCAGAACTTCTCCAAACCTCAGTATATCATTTTAATACAGAATAACAATAATGTATGTCTCATAGGTTTATTGCAAAGACTTAGTAAAAAAAATATATGTGAGGTGGTTTTCCAGTGCCTAAAGCATGGTAACACAAAGGGCTTGCTAACGTTGAATTAACATTACTATTTGCCCTGATTTCTGTATCCTTTTTATTTCTCTTTCTTAATGACTTTTGAGTTACTATTTTACCCAAATGTAGAAAAGACTGACTTTTGGCTTTCTGTCCAGTCTGCATATAATTGGCGCTCAGTTACTCAGTTAATATTTGCTGAATGGATTAATCGAAAGCATTTGATTCAACATGTAGAATTCGATGTGGTTTATTTAATTCCATTGATTTCAAAATAATGATGATTTCCATCTGCAGTATTAAGTCATGACCTTATCAGTCATTTTTTCCACGAAGCGAGGTGCAATCTCACTCAGTGAAATAATCTTGAGATGCCAACAACCATTCCCACCTCTATCCCAAACAAGTGGAAAGGAACGTGGTGCTTCCAAAGTAAATAATGGAGTCCCACTACTGCAAAGGACAGAATCATAACCTCATTAAAAAGAAATAACTTTCCCTTGTTGTGATTTTGTATTGTATAGTCTTTAAGAAAATATGAATGTTTGGGCTTGGATAAGTTTCATAGCCTGGCAAAGGGACCTATAGACCATAACTGAAAAGAACACTTGGATAGAAGGATCTAGTCTTACTCTTGCCCACACAACTGAGCCTATCCTCTTCCCCAGCGCCTATGAAGTACTATCACCCACCTGGCTGGAGCCCAAGGCATGTCTCAGAACCTGGAGACTGAGACCAGAACAATCTATGAGAGTGGAAGATGAGATCTCTATTGTGGAAGGAATGGGCTTTCCCAAAGCAGGAGATGGTCTTGTTAGATGATGAGGGCGCCGAAGGGAAGATCAGGTCCACCTTCAGGGGAGAGTCCTGGGCATGGAGAAGCTCAAGATTTTAGAGGGCTTGACACATACAATTTCAGAGTCATTGCTAGGAAAATAATGCATAAATGAAGACACAAAAATCACATATTCAAAGGTGATCATTTATTTAGAACTTGGAGAGAAATTACTACGAATGACAAATTTTAAAATCATCACCACACACATGCAGTCAATACCATCGTATTTTGATTGACACCCCTCTTGAATAGTGTTTCCCATAGTTTTTGGCTACATACCTGGGATGATTTTGAAATATTTCCTATAGAGAGAAGAGGAAAGGAAAGGAAAGGAAAGGAAGCTAAAGGAAGCCTTTCCTTTAGCATGTTAGAGCAAAATTTATTTTTTACTATGAGAGTTTAGGAAACTTCTTTTAGCCTCAAAATTACTTTTGGTCACGTCATATGCTGATTTTGAAGTTGTTGTCAATTCCTGAAAACCAGGATCTACTTTATTTCCTTTTCCTATGAGGTATTAGGTTTGGAAGAATTTTCCAGACTAATATCTGACTTTGTGTTTCATTGTTTTATGTCTCTCTCCTCCTACCCACATTCTTGTGTTTCTGGGCCCCCTAGGAGACCTTCTCATGATGTTGGGCCATGCTCCTTTGGGTGGCGATGCTGAATGAGTTAGTACATGGGGCACAGTGACTATTTCTAGAAGCCATTCCAATACAGAATAGCTACTGGTAACTATACAGCAGTGTGTAGTGAGAGCAACAAGATAAATATTTTACATTGAGACAGAAACGTCTATGGGCACTCTAATGGCCCTGAATCTGAGGAAATGTGTGACAGAGCATAACATGGAATGGCAAAAACAGGTGGTTCTTAATTGCATGAATTAAAATATCTTACTTCTGCCATTTGTACAGAAATCTATGCGGACTTGAACACATAGCTAGGCCTCCTCCTAGGGCCTTACAAGGGCTCACGCAGGTGAGGGGCCTAGAAACTAAAACTTCATCAGCTTCTTGCAAATACACCCCGGCCAGGACACCTGTCTTTGACCACTTCTTTCCTTGTGTGAGACAAAGTTCTAAATTAGCTGGAACTTTATTTTGTTTCCCTTCTGAAAATGTCTTCTATTGTTCAGCAAAGAATTTTACATGGACTCATGTATGAGTCTTGTGGAGATGGAAGGGTAAAGCAGGAAAGGAATGAGGGATTTTTCTTCCCAAAGAGCTTTCAGCCCCTAGGGGTGAAGAAGCTTCAGCCCATCAAGGTAACTACTCCACCAAATTGCCAGTAGGGGATGACTTCAGTGGATTCCTGCATCCAAAGAGGGTATAGGTGGGTCATACGTCTTTACAAAGCAGGATTCCCAGGATACGATGGATTTGAAAGGTAATGAGTATATCTTCTCCATCATACCCCCCACACACTTGCCCTGCACCTACCATTTGGCCCTCATGGGATAGTCAAACAAGGAACTCAGATCCTGAAGCCATTTGGCAAGGATTGAAAAAACAAGAGGAAGAAAACAGAGCTATGGCTACTGTCTGTAAAAATCCTATACTTTTTTTGTTTGGGTCGGTTTTATGGTTAAAACATAAATGGAAGACTATCCCCTCAAAATGGGTTCTGGTCCATGAAGCTTTGGCCACCTCAATCATGAGTACAATTCTTCTACCACTAATCAGCATGGAGGGTTGAGGATATCCACTACTGACTGGACCCCAGTCTGCCCAGAAGATGGAGGTTGGTTGCTGTCCCTGTGACACCAATTGGGGTCAAGTGGACATGGGAACTGAGGAGTTAAGATAACCCAGACACAAGGGTCTAACAGAACAATGTGTCCCTGTTCTTCATCTTGGGCTGAGGAATTTACCAATGCTGCATTGGACGAAGACCAGGTCCGTTCCCCGGTTACAAAGGCCCATTCTCACTAGGGAAAAAGGCAGCTTGCATGTGCCCTCCTGGAATTCTATAAAAGCAAATGCTATGCTTTTTTGCTTGTGTGTGTGTGTGTGTGTGTGTGCGCGCACGCCTGTGTGCGTGCACATGCGCATATATGGCAAACATTTGAAAAATGCTTTATGGCCTCATGTTGGGGTCACAATTACTTAGATGTGCTGCCTGATTCCAAAGTTCGTAGTTATTCTACTCCACAGCTGGCTGTCTCATTAAAGAGATTCTCTAGACTGGCAAAAAATAATAGCTTTCTAGAACCACTGAGCTATGCAGACTATGTGATGAGTTGAAATAAAATATACCATCATAAGAATACTTAATAGTAATCGAATGCCTATTGGCACAAATGAATGATAGAATACTAGAGCTAAGAGAAACCTTAACAGTGAATCATGGATTTAACTAATATTCATTGAGTACCTACCTATTGTGTTTAGTGCATTATTCCATGCACAAGAGATACAAAAATGAATGAGCTACACAGATTATTTGCCCTCATGGAGTTTACATTCTAGTAGAGGAAACAGACAATTAACAAGTAAGATAAATTATGATAATCGTAAGTGTTATTTTGGAAATAAACTAGGTGTATGACAGAGAGTCGCTGTGCAGAGTGGGAGATCTTTAGGTAAGTGGTCAGGGAAAGCGTCCATGCTGAATATCGCACATGTGCCCATACAGATTCTACTGTCTACCCTTCTTCACAAGCTCTGAGACCCTGGAGGTTGATCTCTACTCAATTCTTATGATACAGCAAATTCAATTGATATCTGAAGTGACTGAGAGCAGACAGGGATGCATTAGGAAGGCCCTGGGAAACCCCAACAGGAGAATCACCATGCACACCCATCGGATTTGGGAGTGAGGCCACACACATGGTACCATTTCCGTGGGAAACCAGCAAGTCAACTGGGAGCAGCATGTGAGATACTCATATCCCACATAAATGCCCCCAAGGGGTATCCATACTGGAGGAAGCTATCAACAATTAGATAGACAAGATTATCTGTCCTGTAAATGTCAGCCAGTCTCTTTTCCAGTCTATGCTAGTGTTGGCTTAGAAGGCCTGAACAGGGTGGCCCTGAGGGCAGAGATAGAGACAACATATGGGTCAATAGTATGGACTTCCCCTTGACTCAGCCTCATTCAGCTAGTGCACCTGCTGAGAGCCCAACGGCTCGATAGAAGAAGACAATATTGAATCCCTGACATGGTGCCATTGTTTTGGGGCACCTGCCAGAAAAGGGCCTTTATATGGTGGAGAGAGTAACACTTTTTCCCCATAGTAGTACATATTCCAGATACGGATTTGACTTCCTTTCTTGCAGCAATTCTGCCAGCACTGCCATTCAGGGATTTACAGAGTTTCTTTTCTCTCTTCTTGGTATCCCTCGTATTGCCTACGCCAGCAAAGGAAGTAAGGCAATGAGAACTTATAGTCAAGACGCTGTGTTTGATCCTGTACATGGATCAGTTCACATCACTGTCCCATGATCTAGGCACTATTATTATCCACTGAAATGAAGACTTGGGAGTTTAAGAAACTTGTTCCAACTGGTCAGCTAGCTTGTACTTTGGAGAAATACTGTACTTCTTTGGAGGAATAACTGATTCCAGAGTTGGGGAAAGGAAAATACAAGATAAGCCAGATACATCTTAGTGTGTCAGAAAATAAGGAAGTGCCCCTCCCCCAACAAAAAAAAATAGAAAGAAGAAAAAGAAAGGAAGGAGGGAAGGAGGGAAGGAGAGGGGGAGGGAGACAGGTAGGCTTGTCAAAAAAATACTGGGCAACCTAAAAAGCTCTCAGCGGCCAAAGCCAGAACAATTTGAGCAACAAAATTGATATCATGTTGGGTCGTAACCCAAAGAGTATAACAAAAATCCATGAAATCCATACTGATGTAGTTGACCAGCATGGCTTGAACTCTATGGGTCCACTTAAATGAAAAAATTTTTAAATAAACACAGTACAGTACTGTAAATGTATTTTCTCCTCCTTAGGATACTCTTAAAAATATGTTCTTTTCTCTAGCTTATCTTATTGTAAGAATACAGTATATAACACAATATACAAAGATATATACAAAATATATCTTAATTGGCTATTTATGTCATCGTTAAGGCTCCTGGTCAACAGTAGGCTATTAATTAAGGTTTTGGGGGAGTCAAAAGTTATACATGGATTTTCAACTGTGCAAAGTGTCACCCCCCCAACCCCTGTGTTGTTTGAGGTTCAACTGTATAAATAATTGATTGAACAAATAAATACAAGGAGGAGAAGGAATAAATCTTTCTTACAGAAGAATTACAAATAATGTATGTAGATTCTCCCTTTCCCAAGAGATAGGACTTAATCCCTCTCCCCTTGAATTCAGGCTGTACTTAAAAAGTAGCTTATAGAAAGAGGGACATACTAACCTGAGAGTGGAGAAACCAAGGGATCAAGGTTAACATCACATCACCAGTAATAAGTCACATTGGTGTCTTGTGTTGCCTGACACAGTGCAATGAGCAGGGCACCACACTGTCATGTTTTTCTGCAAAATTCTTAACCTGTATAATCGTGAGAAAACACCAAACAAACCCAACCTGAAGGACATTCTGCAAAATTTCTGACCGGCATTCTTCAAAACTGTCAAGGTCGTGGAGACATAAGGAAAAACGGAGAAACTATGGAGAAATATGGCTAAGTGCACTGTGATGTCCTGAATCGGAGATCAGAACAAAAATAGGGCACTAAGTGGGAAAATTGACAAAATAAAGTCTGTGGTTTAAAGTGTTATACCAATGTGAATTTCTTAGTTTTGACAGCTATAGCATGGTTATGCATGATACTAACATTAGGAAAAGCTGAGCAAAAAGTATGTGGGAAGTCTCTGTACCAACTCTGCAGCTTTTCTATAAGTCTAAAATTATTACAAAGTTAAAAGCTTTTGAAAACATTCAGAAAACACACACACACACACACACACACACACACACACACACAAAACAGACCACTGTACTAGATCGCCTCTGAGTCATAGTATTTGACAGAAAGAATTTCCCTGGGTACTCTCCACTTGGGAACATTTAGTCACAGGCCAGAGAAAATTTGCCTCTCTATCCAATGAATAGACAAACTAAAGGATAAAAAGAGAAACATAAAAAGTTGATTAGCTCTCCAGTTTATAGAGACTCCTCTGACAAGCCTGCACTATTAAGAACTGTGAACAACTCAATAAATTTAATGCCACTACCATCAGCTACCAGTTCCGTTGAGTTTTTCTCTAAGTAGTCATGAAAACCACAGGTCTTACATCTTTTGCTAAAATCTCCAACTTGACTAGAAAAATATAGTGTACCACCCCTGATGAACAGTCACTGGAATAAATCATTTGAGACAATCAGAAGCTCCATTATGCATTTGCCTGAAAAATTCGCCTCCTTGGTGAATATCTTTGATGCATTTCTCAAGTCTCACTTCACTGCAACTCGCTGTTCTGGTGAATCAGTAGAGACAGAAGATGGATACAGCAAACAAAGGAGGTGAAATGTAATTACTGAGAAGTACAATGGAGGGCGCCGGCTTCTCCAGAGCAGCGGGGCTTCCTTTGGTCACGAGTTGCTGTGGGACCCACGCCTCTTCAATGCAGTTGGCATTTAATAATGGCATATTTACCAAACACTTACCTCTGAAATTCTAAGAAATAACCGTCACCACATGCCAGCACCATAACGATCGTTCTTTTATGACCAACCCTGCATAATAGGCATTATGATCTCGATGGCTAGAAGTGAAGAGATTAAGACTCAGAGTCATTAAGCCACATGGCTAACTGGGCACCAAATCTACATTTCCCTGGCTTCAGACCTCAAGCATTTCCCCAGACATAGTGCTGCTTATTCACAGGGAGTAGATCACTGCTAACGTGTGCAAAATAACACATACTCTACACCATGCACAACAAATGAGAGCTCTGAAGTCACTATTTAAATAATTTAATTTTTTTAATGTTTATTTATTTTTGAGGGAGAGAGAGAGAGAGAGGAAGCACTAGCAGGGGAGGGGCAGAGAGAGAGAGATTGACAGAGAATCCCAAGCAGGCTCCGCATTGTCAACACAGAGTATAACACAAGGGCTCGAATCCACAAACCATAAGATCATGACCTGAACCGAAGTCAAGAGTCAGGTGCTTAACCGACTGAGCCACCCAGGCACCCCTAAATAAATCATTTTTTAAAATGGGAGATCGGGGGGCACCTGGGTGGCGCAGTCGGTTAAGCGTCCGACTTCAGCCAGGTCACGATCTCGCGGTCCGGGAGTTCGAGCCCCGCGTCAGGCTCTGGGCTGATGGCTTGGAGCCTGTTTCCGATTCTGTGTCTCCCTCTCTCTCTGCCCCTCCCCCGTTCATGCTCTGTCTCTCTCTGTCCCAAAAATAAATAAACGTTGAAAAAAAAAATTAAAAAAATAAAATAAAATGGGAGATCGGTTAAATAACATTCGGTTATTAGTTGACTCCAATTTTCTCCATTTTTTTTTCTTTGGAAGGTAATGCTCTATGTTCCATGAAGCATTGGAAGGAAGTACGAGTTCTCAACGGCAGAGACACCCGTTCCAGATCGAATCCAGGGAACTATCTTTTTAACATTTTTCTCCACTGGAGTCGCAAGAAACTGCTTTCTTCTTTTCAAAAGGAGCAATAACAAAAAGTACGTGTGTTATAGGAGAAAAGTCTCTTGAGTAGAAGCACCGACAGCACTTTCGGTACAAACCCATAGCTGCTTCTCCCAAAAGAAACATTCAGCACTAAAAAGGTGTAGAGAGAAACTTGGTAAACAGAAGTTCACACAGCAAAAACATCGGAGTCACAACCTTGGGAACACGCTCCAGAAATGAAAACAAGATTCAAACAGGCAGTGGGGCACCGGCTGACCAAACTTCAGCTCTGTTTTTTTTATATAAATATTTTGGATTTGCAGTTGTTATACAATATAAAAAGGCATATAGTATAAAAAGACATCTAGGCATATGCTTTTTATATTTTGGATTTGTATATTTTTATCGAGGTACCTAAATATGTCATAATAGAGAGATATGAAATATAAAAGTATATTTATATATAATATGTATAATAAATTCAAAGTATGAAATAAGGCACATTGTGTTAAATAATATTTTTTATTAAAATGAATTGAGGGGCACCTGGGTGGCTCTCACCCGTTGGCTAAGGGTCTGACTTCAACTCAGGTCATGATCTCACAGCTTGTGAGTTCAAGCCCTGTGTTGGGCTTCTGTGCTGACAGCTCAGAGCCTGGAGCTTGCTTCAGATTCTATGTCTCCCTTTCTCTCTGCCCCTCGCCTGCTCGCACTCTGTCTCTCTCTCAAAAATAAATAAATATTTAAAAAATTAAAAATAAATAAATAAACATAAAAAAAAACTTAAAAAAAAATGAATTGATAGTCCCACTCTTCTTTTCTGACTCAGAAGTCAGGGGTAGTTGATTGGATGTGGGGGCATCCCCTGACTGGTTGAGGACACCACGGCAGAAGAGTGGTGTATAATTGGGGGGAAGTTCTGAGTCCTTTAAGAATGTGATAGAAACTATGAAGTGTCTTCTGTGAAAATTAATACATACCCCTTCATGTTGGTTTTCTTTCTGAGATGTCCGTGGACACCTGGTGACCATCCTGGTGGAGAGCCCTGGAGCCTCCCAAACCTTCTTCCATATTTGCTTAACAGACTTAGAGAAAGAGATTGATAAGCCATCGGGATTTCTAAAACACAGTCTATGCATCTTTTGTGAAAGGAGCTATGAGTTTATCTACTTGCACATGTGGGACTGATTTCTGTGCCTTCCGATTTCTAGGTAATGTTCCAAACACACATAATTGAAATCAGGAAGACAATGAAAGACCGGAGCAGGAGACTAAGCACTCTTAAGCTTTGGTGCATTAGCAAGAGGTCCCCGAAGCTTTGAATCTGATGAGTATCAGCCAGACCTTGAAGGCCAAAGAGTCTGGTTCGCAGAAACATGGCTGGGGGAGCCAGAATGCTGTCCTGGCCCTCTCCAGTTCCTCTCCAGGGCAGAGTAACAGGTGGGATATGGTGTTGGAGCTGAGATAATGAAATCCGTGTGCTGAGCACATGGGCTGACCCCAAATAACGGAATGGAGCTGCATCATGTACGCATTTCACTTGCATTAATTCAACTGCACCCAACAAGGAAATTAGAAGGCAAAAGCCTACGTAAGGGCAACATAAAGAGCGAATGATTTAAGTAATGCAGGCTATGAGGCCATTCCACTCAATGCATACAGGCCAAAAGGCAATGGATGCAAGGCTTTTGTCAATACCAAGGAGAAGGGGAAGAACACGTCAAGCATTTTAAGGCTTTCTTGGCCACTGGCAAGGAAGCCAGGCCATTTTTCAGCCAGACAAAAGAGCGGGTGTTGACGAAAAGCAAAGAGAAATTAAGACCAAGGCCACAAAGAAACATTAGCCAGTTTCAGAATGAGACAAGCCTGTGAAATCATCTGCAAAAGACAGAAAAACCTGAATATCTTTGGTAGTGGAGGAGGGTAGAGGATGAGTACTCTCTATCATAGAAATGGCCATACAGGGGCGCCTGGGTGGCGCAGTCGGTTAAGCGTCCGGCTTCAGCCAGGTCACGATCTCGCGGTCCGTGAGTTCGAGCCCCGCGTCGGGCTCTGGGCTGATGGCTCGGAGCCTGGAGCCTGTTTCCGATTCTGTGTCTCCCTCTCTCTCTGCCCCTCCCCCATTCATGCTCTGTCTCTCTCTGTCCCAAAAATTAAAAAAAAAAAAAAAAAAAAAAAACGTTGGAAAAAAAAAAGAAATGGCCATACAATATTCATTGTTGGCAGAAAAAGAGAAAGGAAAACAAAAGTACATGTTAACAAAGAAATATGGCCAAAGTACCTAGTCACTAGCTGCTGTATTCTTGCATCGGTCCGGTATATCATTGGATTACACATCGGTTGGAGGCTCCTAGGTTTCCTCACTGAGAGATGTTGAAAGCACTCCCTCAATAAAGTGGAGATTATGTCACACCTGACCTCGAGCAAAAGAAAACCAAATAAGGAAGTCACCGTCATGTAAAATACTAGACCGAGCTCCACAGGTATCCACATGTGTGTGAAACGCACTTGGTCCAGATTAAATCCTGTCCATCACCATCGCTGACTCAGCCCCAGTGATGAAAGACTGGGGTCACAGCCTGTGAGGGGAAAATGTAGGCCTGAGTCAACATTTCATCCTTAACTCTCCCCAGAAATTACTGACCAGAGTTCTCCAGGGTCTCTGCCCTTGTCATCAATAATTAAACCTCAAAGAAAGTCCAGCCCCCGAGAGTCACAGTACATGAAGTGGCCATTTCATTGACTTCAAGGGCAAGTGGAAATTACTGTACCAAAGATCAAATGCAATTCAGGGGCAGAAAATGGTGACGAGGGATAAAGAATCCCTCCTTATCATTGTGACCTACCTTAGAGTTGGCAGAAATGAATCATATTTGCAAGTACATTTATCTGTAAAATTCTGTTATCACACCTGCAAAATTGCTACAAAAATTTATCACTCTAATTCCTATAGTACTTTGCAGTTTACGATGTGCCTTAATACATATTGTCTCATGCCATGGTTGGGGTTAGGTGCCTGAGGCTCAGGGTGTTTGGTGACTCATCGAGGTGCAGACCTGGAATGGGGTCGCCTGTTTGGTCACGATGGTGAGGAACCAAATTTAGTCACTAATAACATCCTGTACTGAGCTACAAAAGAAAAGGAACAGTTTGGTTCTCCATTCTCTTGGGGCAGCAACTTGCAAGGTTCTAAAACACCAATGAGGCTAGCAGGGCATTGGTTCCTCCCATCCTATCACTAACCCAGGAGGAGTGGATGCCCAATTTTACAGGTGTCCCTGGAAATAATGCTGGCTTTCCCTTCTTTCCTACACACTCCCAATTCAGTGCTGTTGTTTGGTTACTTTGGACTCCCCTCCCCCATTTATTCATGATAAAGCCCTTCCAATTCTCAACACTCTAAACCATGTGTGAATGCAGATGCAGGAGGCATTCGCAATGTACAGAACGCTCCGCATGACTCCATCTACCTCTGGACGATGCGCAAATGTCGTTGGTCTTCTGGCACCTTTGTAACCGGAATTTTCTCATAGAAAACCGAAAAGGGCAGACGATGGCTTATTTTGTATGTAATTTAGGCAGCCTTTTATTTATTCTCGTGTGGTTGTTATAATGTGTCTGGAACTCAATATTATGTTCAAACCTCCAGATCCCTAATACAGTTGAAAATAAAATGGAAGGGACAACTTCAATTTAAAAATTTTTTCAACGTTTTTATTTACTTTTGGGACAGAGAGAGACAGAGCATGAACGGGGGAGGGGCAGAGAGAGAGGGAGACACAGAATCGGAAACAGGCTCCAGGCTCCGAGCCACCAGCCCAGAGCCCGACGCGGGGCTCGAACTCACGGACCACGAGATCGTGACCTGGCTGAAGTCGGAAGGGACAACTTCAATTTTAAAGAGGAAAACAAGTGCTGAACTCATACAACTCCAGGAAAGTCTCAAGAAGTCCCATGCACAAGTGCTTCTCAGAATGGGCCCTCCTTCCAAATAAAACCCAAATCCAGTCCATACTCTGATAGCCAGAGAGAGGACAAATTTCTACTTCTGGACCGTGCTACCAGGGTAAAATTTTCAAAGTATTCATTTTTCACATGATGGGACATTAGACACACATTCACATGAAGTTTTCAAACCATTTGTAATGCCATGGGAAGCAAATGAAGATATTAGACTATCTATGTTCTATAATCTCTTTGATATAAAAACCATATGATATACAATATATTTTAAGTGGCCAGAAAGAAGCACATGAAATGTTTATTACTAATGATCTCTGAGCTAGACAATGATGATTGACCCTTGTGCTTTTTCCTTCCCCTAAACTCCTACAGTGGTCATAATATTGCTTTTCTCTTTAAAAAAAAAAAAAAAAAAAAAAAGTATTTTTTTCTTTAAGAAGCCTTTCCCATTTGAGAGCAATAATGTGTCAGTTTGGACTCCAGAGATGAACTCCTTCAGCTCCCCCTCCATTCGGGACTTAACTCTAAATGCTCTACCAGCCCTCTTCCTTTCCCGGTCTGAGTGCTCTTCCTAGGCAAGCTTGTCTACTCCCATTGCTTCTGTTATAATCTGTACACAGACCACTGCCAAATGTATATCCACATTCCAGAACTTTCTTCTGAACTCTAAATCTATGCATACAGGTGTTCATTTAGCATGTCTACCATGATCGGTCACTGGCAACTTGAAGTCAGCGTTTGCAAATCAGAACTCGGGGCCCCTGCTCTATGCCCAGCCCCCTTCCAGTTTCCCGTGTCAGTGAATGTCATCGCCACATCCACCATTACAGAAGCCAGGCACCTGGCTTGCCCTCTTCCTCTCTATCATACCGCATACACCCAATATGTTAATCAGGCCTACGGCTTCTTCTTACAAAATGTCTCTCAAATCTACCTGCTTTGCTTCATCTTCATGGCCACTCCACTGGGTGAAGCTGTCATCTTTCCATCGGAGCACTGCCACACGTTCTAGAGGTTCTTCTGCATCTACTCTTGCCTTCCTCCAGTCAAATTTATCATTTTGAAAACATAAATTTGGCCATGTATTATTCCAAACTTTAAATCCTTCAATCCTTCCCTCTTTCTTTTAAAATGAAATGTAAAATGTCTGTCAAAATCTACAGGACTCCAAACAATATGGCCACCTCCTTTTTCATCATCCTCTTCCAGTTCTATCCTTTCCCTGGATTTGTGCAGTCTGGTATTACAGAGGGAAAAAACCCAGAGAATTTGAAAATGAGGCTTCCTTCACCTTTTATAAAAACTGCATTGCAGGAAGGAAGAAGGAGACATCTTACCTGCCAAGGGTCAGGGACATCCTCAGCCCAGTTTCTTAACACATAAAAGTGACAAGCTTTCTTTCTGTTCTGGACACAACAGAGAGTCCCTCTAAGACTTGCCCTATATTCAGTTAAGGAGAGGACCTTGTGATGCTCAGGTAAGGAAGAAGAAACATAGTAATGCTTACCAGGGAGGCAAAGGTGAACCCTGACATAAGCCATCAAGTAGCAAAAGGCTATTTGTATAGGGGGTCTGAGAACATGTATTTAAAGAAAGTATTTGTCCAGTAAAGCCTTTAGGATCAATACGGGATTACAGTATTTGCCCAAGAGAGTAAGGCATTGAAGCTCTATACAGGACTCAAGATGTTTGCCCAAGGCAGTAAAACATTAAGGATCTCTTTGGCTGATATTTGTAGAGAATGAACCAAGAACATCTGTTCATCATAAGCGCCTCAAGGAAGAAAGAAAGTGTCTTCCTGCTCAGTTCTGTTTCACATGCTGTCTGTTCTATTTGAAACACTCTTCTTCTCCTTCCCTCTTCCCCTCTTCCAGGATAATTCCTATTCTTCCTGGGGATCTCAGTGCAACATCTGTGACATCGTCCCTGCTTAACTGATCATCAGCTAATAACTGATTAACTACTTCCCTAATCAACTCTTCTAGAACTCCCGACATGTTGTCCAAAGAACTAATTGACTAATTCATGTTAGAGTCTAAGCTCCAGAATATGACTATCAGACTCACCATCACCACCCCTACTCTCAGCACAGGATCTTGCACATTTTAGAAATATTTGCTGAAAGAATAAATTAATTCTTTGTGTCATTTAATATTTGTTTATTTATCCTACCAAACAGTAACTCCCTTGACACAAGGATGTTGTCAGATTTCTCTTTGTATCTCCTCATATGTGATTTAATATAGCACTTGGCCCATGATAAATCTTCAATGTTTTTATACATATCTAAATAAATAAATAAAAAGGGAGACAAATGCATAGTAGTTTCTTTTATCATAACTTTATGAGATATAACATACATTTTTGGCTGCAGGATCCTTTCATTATTAGAACTTATTTAGGACCTCAAAAAGCTATCATTCATCTGATATGCACACACACATATTCACATATACATTATATGTATATATATACACCCACACATACATACATACATATGTGTATTTATAAACTAAGGATTAAAGCTGAAAAACTTTTTAAAATGTCAACTTAATGATTTATTAAAATAACAAACTGAGGCACCTGGGTGGCTCAATTGGTTAAGCATCTGACTTCTACTCAGGTCATAATCTCGTGGTTTGTGAGTTTGAGCCCCCCGTGGGCTCTGTGCTGACAGCTCAGAGCCTGAACCCTGCTGCAGATTCTATGTCTCTCTCTCTCTCACTGCCCCTCCCCAACTTGCACTCTGTCTCTCTCAAAAATAAATAAACATTAAAAAAGTTTTTTAATAAAATAAGAAACTCATTACATGTTAATAAAAATACCACATTTTTATGAAAAATGTTATATTTCCAAAGCCCAAACAAGTATTTAGTTAGAAGAATGACATTATTTTGCAATTAAAAAAATCTCTTTAGGGGTGCCTGGGTGGCTCAGTCAGGTAATCATTCAACTGTTGATATCAGTTCAGGTCGTGATCTCACAGTACTGAGATCAAGCCCTGCATAGCACTCTGCACTGAGCGTGGAACCTGCTTGGGATTCTCTTTCTCCCTCTTTCTCTGCCCCTCCCCCACTTGTGCTTTCTCTCTCTCAAAATAAATAAACTTAAAAAAAATCTCTTTAAGGTCTAGCTTAAAGAGGACAATTAGCAGAATTTTGATACCTGCAATCTGCCACAATATGTTGGTTTGTTTGAAGTCTGTGAAGAAGATCTGGCACCACCCAGCTGTGTAGTTGGGAGAGATTTTAATAGCCTTTTCCAATAATTATGGCTATTCTTCTTTACTAGTACACCAACACTCAACAAGTGGCAATTTCTTAATTAGCTGCCATGTAGAATCTGAAACATTATGGATTAACTTTTTTTCACATACTGTTACATTAAAATCTATCAGTTTATTTTGTCCTTTGTCCTTTGTCCTTTGTCCTTCAACTCATGCATGTCTTTGTAACATGGTGCCATGATCATTTGGAAAATATCAGTTCACTGAGTTATGCTGATTCTCTGTTCTAGTTCATTATACAACATGCAAAAATTATGTATATTAATATCACTGTCAATTTCATCAAAAAAGTCATTACCAGAAAGCTGTCAAGCTCACAATGGCAATCTGAAGGTCTAATTTTCACCGGAAACCTTGAATTTCATTATTGGTAAAATTCAGTTGTTCTATTTAATGTAATGGGTTCACTTCATATATTTTTAGAAAACTATTTTCCAAATACCCAAGTCTGAACAACCAGAGCTTATCTGTCATTGTTTCAAGTAAAATTGGTTATTCCAGCTTTTAACTTAGGTAATTATACAAGTGCTTTCCCTCTAGATAAAGCATCACGCTTCATATGCAGCAGAAGTGAATATTCCATCCTGGAGTTCACCCTTCAGCCCCTGTTGCTTCTGATGCAAAGTTATGCTTTCTAATACCTCTGTCTTCCAGACAAGGTCATCAAACTCTGCATATACAAATTATACCTCTAAACCTAGCTGGTAATGTTATTATCATTATTCCTCACTATAGGCATGCCTTGTTCACATGGCAGACTAGGCAAGAGAATACAGATGCCAGTTAGAAAAGAACAAAATAAAACCAACTTAAATTTCAGGTTCTCTTGCTGCTGGGTGGGGTGACTCCTTAAATATTAATCAAGAGCACATGGAGGTAGGAAAAAGAAAGCTAAACAACCTTCGGGGTATGTCTGGGGATTGGAAAGGATGATGTTGGTACAGAAGAGGAAGTAATCAGAGAGCAAGAGACCAGAAAGGAGGCTTGAAGATGGCACTGAGACTGGGGTTAATTTTCTTCCCCATTAAATAATCATAAGGGTTTCCAAAAACACTTACCTCATTGATGTAGTGATTTAGCCAAGAAGTGCAAAACCACTCTCATTAGGGAACAAATAAATGGTTCAGGAAATTAATAATAGAGCAACCACCAGGAGCCACAGAGCACCCCCCCTCCCTGGAAAAGCATAGTTTCACCCCTCACTCCCCCTCGATTGGATGCCCTTTTCACTGTCAACAAGTGCTTGAAAACATTCTTAAGCATTTTGAGATTAGGATTTGGAGAGATTTTTAGCCTTGAAATGTATTCTAGAAATTTGGTGTTTGATGTGTATTTTCTCTGCTAAGTAAAGCTCTCTCAAGAGTATCTTTATATGGGATAAACCAAGAGAAGGGGGAATGTCTTAGTTTTAGAAACTTCATGAAAGATGCTCCTGAAATGAAGATTCTTCCAAGAACAGATTTTCTATGATTTTTTTTTCTCAAGCAAAAGTCGAATTCCAATGAAGCTCTATCACCTTGGACAAGTTACTTAACCTCTCTAAGCCTCTGTTTCTTCCTTTTTAAAGCAAAGATAATAGTAGTCTTTATTTACAAAGACAGCTGTGAGGGTTAAGTAAGAGACTGCACATGCAGTATTTAGCACTGTTTGGTGCATCCTAATACGTCATAAATAGTGGCAGGAGCGATGGTGCCAGCGGCCATGGCAGAAATGGTGGTGGTGGCGATAGTGATTCCGGTGGTAACTGAGATCATAGTGGTGGCAGCAGGGGTGAGAGTGGTGGTGGAGGTGGTGGCAGCAGTGGCAGCAGTAGTGATGGCGATAATTGTGGTGATGATCGAGATGGTGATGGTGGTGCTAGTGGCAATGCTGGAGGCAGCGGTGGTGAGGGTGATGGGAGAGCTGATGGGGGGGGGTGATAGACGTGGTGGCGGAGGAGGTGGAGCTGATGGAAGCGGATGTGGAGGTGCTGACAGAGGTGATGAAGGTGATGGTGGGGAAAGGTGGTGATGGTGATGGTGGTGGAAGTGATGGTGGTGGTGGAGGTGTGGTAAAGTTTTGGAGACGGTGGTGGGGAAAGATGGCGATGGGGTTGGAGTGAAGGTGATAGAGGTGTAGGCGATGGTAGTGGAAGTGGGGTGATGGTGGAAGTAGAGGAGATGGAGGTGGTGGTAGTGGAGGTGGAGGTGGTGGTGAAGGCGATGGAAGTGATGGTGGAGAAAGATGGTTATGGCGGAGGTGGAGGTGGTGGTGGAGGTGGTGGTGGAGGAAATGGAGGTGATGGTAGAGGTGGAGGTGATGGTAAATGTGATGGAGGAGGCAGTGGTGTGGCTGCACGTGTTTATTATTAAAGCAGGGGGGTTACCTCTGAGGGAGAACAACCCTAACTACCTTGGTCGTCAGAGTTGATCGGGTCTCCACAAAGGCATTCTCTTAACACGTGACAAGTGTGGAAGACCATCTTTCATGTCGGGCTTTACTAGTTTTCTGGCTCTGCAGCTGACATTATATGTCTTCCACTCATGATACTCCCTGTGGCTGCAAAAATTGGGAAGAGGAGCTAAAATAACAGAAAATGAACCCCGTTTATTGAATGAGCTTAACTTGATAAAGGGTGAAAAAGTCAATGTAAGTCTTTCTCCTTCTGCTCCTTCAAACCCAGCTTTTTCTTCCACTCGTTCCTGGATGAAATCTCAGTAAGATTTTTGGTTTTTAAATATTTTTTTTATAATAAACAAACAATCCCTTGGTTTCGGTATCAGAATGTGGGGTCCAATGGCCTCATTGCCTAATTTCACTGGAGGAAAGTACAATACCGAAGACACTGTAAATTCCTTACCCAGCGCCACCTTGTTTCAGCCTGGACAGCCGCTCTGTGCCTTTCCAGGCAGGGCCAGAAGGGTGAGATTAGGGGAAGAGGGAAACGTCCTCCCCACTGACAAGTTGTCATGTGGGCTGGTCCTTCCGGATGGAAGGTGTAAGGCACACATTTGCTGGGCTTTGCCCTCGTAGGCACTGTCGCAGGGTCCTTGCAGATTCACCACACATCACACATGTGCACACCACACACACACACCAACACATACACACCGCTCACACATACCATAAATACTACACATATACCACACACACACACACACACACACGCGCGCACACACACCATACCACTGAGAACAGCTTTCTCAGTTTCTCAGTACAGGCCAGACCTCTCTCCTCAAGCTCTGGACATCTGCTGGCTCACCCTTCCCATGGGATCACACTGTTCCCCCAGAATGTCTTCTTTGGTCCCTTCACCAAGTCCCCATCTGGTCCCTAGAGCACACTCACCAACTTTGCTCTTTATAATCAGACAAATCCAGCATCAGTCATGGCTACTCCTCTTTGGAATCTCTCGACGATGCTAACACACCTTTCTGTGGGCCCCAGATGCCAGGGGGCTCACGCTGGACTCTCTGATGGCGGCGGGGGGGGGGGGGGGGGGGGGGGGGGGGCCCCGGCCGTTGTGGATCACAGCCTTCCCACTTGGCTAGGGTAACTAGAAGCCCTCTCTACCCCCCTGCCCAGGGGACAGAGGGTGGACCACAGCACCCTGACAACTCTGTCAAAGGCACCCTCCTGCACCAGCCCCTCCCTCCACCCTTGAGCCTGGAGGTGGGTGAAGGGCTGTGTCTTGCACAACTGGTTTTCCAATCTCTCAGCAAGTGCTGCTAAGAGGGTGGGGGTACTTGGCACCTACTGTGCTGCTCTAAGGCTTTGAGGCCCTGCTGAAAGCCTCAGACAGACTGAGAGGCGTTTTAACCTTCTGCCACAATAGGGCCGAAATGCTGGCAAATAAGAACCAAACAACAACAAAACTATGAACCTATCGGTCTAGGAAAACAAAGAGAAAACCATAATAATGAGAAAACACGCTGCATTTGCTGGGCAAAGCTTTTACAGTTATTGTTATATAATTTTCAAAGACTAAGTGATGGATATGGGGATCACAGTAATAACCCAATGCTTGGATAACATGGCAGAGTTTACAAACAGCTTTCTCACACATCTCATTCGGTTCTCTTAAGAAGCCTGCGAGGTTGGTGCTGTCTGTCACATTCGATAGAAGAGTCGGGGTCAGGAGTGGCAAAGGGAGCTCATCTCACGAGCTAACCCACGTTAAATGAGACCTGCCGCCTAGGGAGGTGCCTTCAAAGATCAGTTTAAATGCAGAAGTAGAAAACAAGCATTCAGGTGCTCATATGGCAACTCAGTGTTGCCACAGCATATCAGTGTGTGATCAGTGGACTTGTTTTCCTGAGCAGGAAGTGGGCGGGGGGGAGGGGTTGTTATCAAACCCACATGCTGAGTCTCATGCCCATGAGCTGGGTACCAGTCATGAGCGGTAGGACCGCATTCCAGTCTGCTATCTGTTGGGAATTAAAGAGAAAAATCTGGCTCTTTACAGCAGAGAATTTGAAATGCTGTGCCCCACACAGAATAGTGTATTCATGATGAGGTTTTGGGGTGATGATGGGGTTCAGAGCTGACGGACAAGAAAGAATTCTTGAAGACATCTTTGGTGCAAAAAGGTGATTTTATTAAAGCACAGGGACAGGACCCATGGGCAGAAAGAGCTGCACTGGGGTTGTGAAGAATGGCTTGTTACATACTATGTTGCTGGGGAGGTAAAGGCAAAAGGGAAGTTTCCAAAGAGATTTTCATCTGCTAAAGAAGGCTCCCAGGGTACTGGAGGCCTAGCTATTGTCGAGCTAAGGTTGTTTTTCCCTCTAGCAAAGCATTGACGGAAAGACAATAGGGAGTTCCTAGAGAAATGTTATACTCTGCCAGCCTCAACTGTCAAAGGGCTGCAGGTTATAAGGAAACTTAATTTTACCTGCCATTTTCTTCTTACCTTTGTTCCCCCACATCACTATGGAGGGGAAGATGATGTTGGGGATCCAGGAAACTAAGTCTATAGGTTTCTGGAGATTAAACTATTGATAAGATTGCCTTTTTCTCTTAATTTTCTAATATATTTGTAAACTGATGGAGACTCCTGTCCTTTATGACTGTGGTCTCTATCGGTTAACCATTTGTTTTCTCTCCTTTCTTTTGTTTCTGGGCAGCAGGGAGTGCCTGAGGAATATCACACAGATCCCACCTGGGGTGGGGGTTGGGGGGGTGTATACTAGCTTGTACTTTGCCTTCAGACTGCCTTATGCTCCCTCATCTTTCAGAAGCATCCAAAGCCCAGGCAATAGTGCTGTGGTTGAGCAATGATGTCTACTGTTAGCATGCAGCATACCACACTATGCCCTCTCTGCTAGGTCTTGGGGTCCTGGAATAGTAGAACACCCTATTAGAAAGAAAACACCCTATTAGTAGAAAAGAGCCATATTTGTGAAAAAGGAAGCTAAGTGTGACACTGATAGACCTGATTACAGAAGCACCTTCTGCCTTCAAAATGTCAAAATTTCAAAGACATTTCACACATACTATCTCATTGGTACTCGGGATGATTCTGATAAGGCAAAGAAAAGAGTATTAATCCCTGTGTTGCAGAGAGGAAAACTGTGAGCCTGAACTGTTAAGTTTCTGCCCATAATCAAGATCTGTATGGGGTGCCTAGGTGGCTCAGTTGGTTAAGCATCCAACTTTGGCTCAGGTCATGATCTCGTGGTTTGTGGAGTTTGAGCCCCATGTCGGGCTCGGTGCTGAGAGCTCAGAGACTGAAGCTTGCTTCAGATTTTGTGTCTTCCCACTCTCTTTACCTCCCATGCTCATGCTGTGTCTCTGTCTGTCAATAATAAATAAACGTTAAGAAACATTTTTTTAAAAGAGCTGGAAAGTGGGGGTAGGGGAATGGGAGCCCAGGACCCCAATATGTCAGGCATCACCACCTCAGACAGCCACCCGCCCATGTTACATTGACATAAAGAGATGCACGGGAAAGCTCAGAGCAAAACGAAAATGTCATATGATAGCAGTTTTGCTACAGAAAAGTTGAGATAATTTCATGGATGACATTCCAAGATGGTTTTTATTTGTTTCAAATTTTTTTTTCAACGTTTATTTATTTTGGGGACAGAGAGAGACAGAGCATGAACTGGCGAGGGGCAGAGAGAGAGGGAGACACAGAATCGGAAACAGGCTCCAGGCTCTGAGCCATCAGCCCAGAGCCCGACGCGGGGCTCGAACTCACGGACCGTGAGATCATGACCTGGTTGAAGTCGGACGCTTAACCGACTGCGCCACCCAGGCGCCCCCCAAGATGGTTTTTAGATTGACATCACAGAAGACAGGCCACCCTGGTAATAAAAAGCAATTTCCACTTTCAAACAAATGTCCTGGCTAGAGAGGAACATGGGGCCAAGCTCAGGGTGGCAATTTCTCCCTCCATTTGATATCTTAGGCCTTGTTCTAGATATGGTCCCTTGTGCAGTATTATAAATAGGTCCTGTGTCCAACATACATCTGTGGATCACTTGCTGTGTGTCAAAGACACACAGGCACTAGGGGCACAGACAAGAACAGAAACAAAAGATGCCTGGGCAAATATTTGCAATGATCTGTCTCACGTGTAATAATAATAACTATGTAGAGGTGTCTGGGTGGCTCAGTTGGTTAAGCATCCAACTTTGGCTCAGGTCATGATCTCATGTTTTGTGGGTTCAAGCCCTGTGTTGGGCTCTGTGATGACAACTCAGAGCCTGGAGCCTAATTCAGATTCTGTGTCTCCCTCTCTCTCTTCCCCTCCTTTGCACTCTCTCTCTCTCTCAAATAAATCAACATTTGAAAAATTTTTAAAAAGAAATAATAAATATGTAGGAGCTTCAGAACTGCTTCCAAGGAGTGAGTGATTAATTCCATGAGTGGAGGGGGTGAGGAACGCAGGAAGGAAAAGGATTCACAAAGGAAATGACCCCCTTGGTGGCATATTTTGAAGGGTGAGTAGGCAGACAGTGCAAGAAAGGGCATTCAGACAAAAGGAATAGCATAGCAAAGGCACAGAGGCTCCAAACCACATGATGGGTTTGAAGAAATGTTGATGATTTTATTCATCATGTGTGTTGATTGTGGTAAAATATATACAACACAAAACTTAATGTTTCAAGTGTACAATTCAGTGCCATTAAGTACATTCAAATCTAGAGTTGACCTTCACGATGTAGTTTTTAAGAGAAACTCATTTATTGTTTACATGAGGGGTAAACACAGCCTTACTGAAACTAGCCCAGCACTTGACCTTACAAAGACTTAGTTTCTTCTTTGAGTACATAAGGATACTAACAGAACCTGTCTCACTGGGTTGTTGCAAAGGCTTGCCATGTAGAGTGATTAGAACAGCGTTAGCTCATGGTGAATGCTTACTGTTTCCTTGTTGTTGATGGTGATGACTGGTGGTGGTGGTGATCTCCTCTTGACTTGGCCTTTCACCCCCCACCACCATACCCTGGCTTCTACGACCAAATATGGAACGAATATGGAATCACTCAATTGTGATATCACAGTACAGAGCATTGCTGAGCCTACAGTGGTTTCACCAAGACTATTCTGCTGGGTGTCTACAGGGTAGGGGTTGATGAACTGCTGGCCTAGCCAGAAAGTCAAGGACATATTGAGCTAAGTCTTTTTTCCCAGAAAACTTACAACCCAGCCACCCACTTCCGGTGAATACAGTTGGGTCCTCACTGTTCACAGATTCCATGTTTGTGTAATTACCTCCTTGCTAAAATTTATTTGTAACTCAAAAGTCAATACTTATGGCACTTCAGTGGTCATTTGTAGACCTGCACAGAGTGGTGAAAAATTTGAGTTGTGATATATACGTTCCCAGCTGAGTTCAAATAAGGTGCCTCTGCCTTCTTGTTTCAGCTCTCATTCTGTAAACAAGTGCCCTTTTCACAGTCTACTTGGTGCATGTTTTTCACATTTCTGTGCTTTTTGTTGGTGATGTTGCTGTTCAAAACGGCCCGCAGGCATAGTGCTAAAGTGCTGTCTAGTGCTCCTCAGTACAAGGAGGCCATGACGTGCCTGATGGAGAAAGTAGGCACGTTGGCTAAGCTTTGTTGGGGCATGAGTTCTGGTGCTGTTGGCCATGAGCTCAATGTTAATGAATCAACAACATCTACTAAACAAGATGTCTTTACACAGAAACACATCTAAAACCAGCTTACAAATGGGTGGGTTCATGAAAATGTGACCAGAAAATTGCAGGAAACTAACCCTGAACTTCTAGAAACAACAGTTGGGGATTTGCTATTTGTGTGTTTGTGGTGACTTTTTCGAACGTTAAGGACCTTGAATAACAGGAATCAGCCAAGCAAGGAAGAAAACGGCCCACGGAGGCCTACAGTGTGTAAACACATTTTCAGAGAGGAGGGTACAGGGGACAATGAAGGCTCCTCTCGGCCACCACATTCTGGTGGAGTGGGCAGGCCTTCTGCTCCTCTGTCTCCTGATTCAAGGAAGATAAGAAATATTCCCTTGGTTGTTTAGACACAAGAAAACTCCATAACTAGTAAAATAAAGGTTTCTGGGAACAGACTTTCGAGGTTAGGTTTGGGGTACATGAACTTTCCTTTCCAGAAAGCTGTCCATGTAGCCTCAAAATGGTTTAAATCCCAATTTTCCTTTCCCCTGAAAATGTGGGGTAGCTTCTGGGAAATGACTCAGCTCCTTTGCTGGCCAGACCACCCCATGTCTTTTCTTCTAAGCACTACTCAGAGAGATACTAAAATATCCCACAGATGACTGCTTTGTTATCTGTCTTGGCTGATGATGACATCCACCTCTGGGGCCATCACAAAGTGATGAGATCCTGCTTTTGCACAGTTAAAAAATGTGTTTCCCCTCTTGCCCCTGGGGGTCATGTCTAGAACTGAGTAGGAGATGTCTGGTCTTATGGTGACATTCTGAGAGGGGATACCGTGAGCTGAAATGCCTGGAGGAGGTGGTGCCTCATGGCTGAGGGGGCCTACGACAGACACCTCATTGCCCATCATGTATTTCAGGGCTTCCTCTGCAAAGCCGCTGTGCAGAGCTGACCTGGGGGTGACAGGACTACCTCGTGCATTGGAGGAGAGCCTTTGTACGTGCCCTGAGTGGCACTTCCCTAAGGGCTCCCCTGTTCTTCCTCTCGCCTTCCCTCTTTCCTTCCTCCTCCTTCTGTCTCTGCTCCCTGCCTCCCTGTCATCTCTCCATCTGGATCAGCTCAAACACCCTTTAACACTAATCAATACCACACCCTTGCTAGTGGGTGAATGGAATTTAGAGACCAATGTCTTAGGTCTGAGTCCTTCTTTGTCACTCATTAATTGCATATGCTTGGTCAGCTCGTTCATCAAATATCGCACGTCTACTTGGTTCCAGGTACCATTCTGGGCCCTCGGGTTAGTTCAGGAAGTCAGCAGAATAGGTGGCCATCCTCATGAAGCTCAGATTCTAGCAGGCGTAGAAAGATAACAAATAGTAAATGTTGCAATCATGTAAGTTAGGAAATGATAAATGTTAAGGGAGAAAAAACATGGAACAGGATTAAGAGGACGCACACAGCGGTATAAGGAAAGACCACATGACTCTACGTGCACACATGTAAATGTGGGTGATACTCCCTGGCTCTCCTTCCCAGGATGCAGTGAGACAATACAGGTGAAAGAGACATATAAATCATAAACCATTAGATGAATGTTTACTATTTGTCGAAGAATCTTCTCATCTGCACGAGCCAAAGTTATGCGATGGAAATTCGCATGTGTTCCTCAACACATCGTGTGCCATTTATTGTGTCTGCTCTCTTCTCCGGAGAACCTCCTCTTATCTCCAAGCCGAACAACATTATCTCAGTTTTGTGGCTAGAAAAACAAGGCTCAGAAGTGAAGTAACCCACCCAAGGTCAGGTCACAGAACTGGGGGAAACCCAGAACTGGGCTGAGGATCCACTTCC